>NC_045172.1:22167782-22192782 GCF_900700415.2 Clupea harengus | reverse complement strand
AAACAGGATACTTTTGATTTGATGTTCAAATGACTGTTTACTGTTGTGTGAGCACAGCTTGGTACGCGTTTAGCTTCTGAAGGTGGGGCCACGAGCTGTTGCGAGATGTTAGTGGAAGACTAAAAAAAAAACACTCAAATGTGTGGTCACCGTGACACTTGCGGCTCCGTTTATGAGCGTCGCCCCGGACAACGTGTTCTTAACACCCTTGTCTGGCCACTCGCAAGCCCCGGTTGCTAGGAGAGCCCATGTGCAAACATATGCAAAAGGGGGCCATGTTAGATTTGCCTCCTGCTATCAGGCCCTTCTGCGAGGGAGCGAGGGAGCGAGTGAGGGAGAGAGCGAGCGACAAGTGGAGTTCACAGCTGTGGAGCAGGCGGGCGGGCGGGCGGGCCATAAATAGCCAGGGCCTTGTTCTCTCCCGGACAGAGACTGAGAGGGAGGGCAGAGAGAGGGAGACAGGACGACAGAGAGAGTGTGTGTGTGAGAGAGAGAGAGAGAGAGAGAGAGAGAAAGGAAGCGTGTATGAGAAAGGGATAGAGAGAGGGAGGGCAGAGAGAGAGAGACAGGACGACAGAGAGTGTGTGTGTGTGTGAGAGAGAGAGAGAGAGAGAGAGAGAATGGAAGTGTGTATGAGAGAGGGATAGAGAGAGGGGGGAGCAAGAGAGAGGGAGAGAGGGTGTGTGTGAGAGAGAAAGGAAGTGTGTATGAGAGAGAGGGATAGAGAGAGGGAGGGCAGAGAGAGAGAGACAGGACGACAGAGAGTGTTTGTGTGTGTGTGTGAGAAAGAGAGAGAGAGAAAGGAAGCGTGTATGAGAGAGGGATAGAGAGAGGGGGGAGCAAGAGAGAGGGAGAGAGGGTGTGTGTGAGAGAGAAAGGAAGTGTGTATGAGAGAGAGAGGGATAGAGAGAGGGGGGGGCAAGAGAGAGGGAGGGAGAAAGAAAGTGTTTGAGAGAGAGGGAGAGAGAGAGGGAGAAAGGGCCAGGGAGAGAGAGTGTGTGTGAGAGAGAGAGAGAGAGAAAATAAAGTGTGTATGAGAGAGAGGGATAGAGAGAGCGAGAGAGGGAGCAAGAGAGAAGTGCTTGATAGAGAGAGAGAGAGAGAGAGAGAGAGAGAGAGAGAGAGTGTGTGTTTGGAGTCTGCGATCCTGTCAGCAGCTCCCAGAGAGCCTGACTGGGCCTGGCCAGGCACAGTGTGTGTGTGTGTGTGTGTGTGTGTGTGTGTGTGTGTGTGTGTGTGTGTGTGTGTGTGTGCTGAGGTCTCCAGATCGCTGCGTCTAATTGCTTCTATTTCGAGAGAACAATCTGAGGAAGCATGGCTGGGGGCAGGCAGGTTGGCACGGTCAACACCACATCATCTCGGCCTCATCTAAGAGACGACACCAGAGGAAGACGAAAGATGTGTGTGTGCGAGTGTGTGTGTGTGTGTGTGTGTTTGGATGGGATCAGTGCGAGGGACGGGGTGGAGTGAGGGGGAGAAGAGTGTGTGTGTGTGTGTGTGTGTGTGTGTGTGTGTGTGTGTTTGGATGGGATCAGTGCGAGGGACGGGGTGGAGTGAGGGGGAGAAGAGTGTGTGTGTGTGTGTGTGTGTGTGTGTGTGTGTGTGTGTGTGTGTTTGGATGGGATCAGTGCGAGGGACGGGGTGGAGTGAGGGGGAGAAGAGTGTGTGTGTGTGTGTGTGTTCACTGCTCAGGAGGCCCGCCGCTCCGTGATAGCACTCAGGACAATGCACGCGAGGTTCCTGAGAGGAAGAAGGAAACGTCCGGTCTGAGGCTCGGCGGGCTCGAGTCAGGGCCTTTCGATATGACACCGAAAAACACCCCCGCGGCCCCTCTCTCCACCGCCGTCTCCTTCCTCCCATCAACACACCCCACTTCACAGTCTCAGAGTGCCTTTAACACACACACACACACACACACACACACACACACACACACACCAGGCTATGTACTTCCTGGCAGACGGACAGTTTGAGGTGGTGTGTGTTGAGGGTGGGGGAGAACTCTGGATGTCTGCCATTCCAGGTTGAGGAAGCTTCTGAAATCAGGGAGTTGTTGTACAAGCGTGTGGTGTTCCTCAGGTGTTCCGTGCAGGGCCTTTATCGCTGGCTTTAAACAGGCAGATAGTGCCTAGATGACTTCTTGGTTGAAGAGGGTCACTGAAGGACACAGAACGTGCATCGCATAGTTTGCACTGGAGTACACAGTAACATGCTTTCTCGGAATTGAATTCCACGCATGCATCACATAGTTGTCCAAAACCCTTGACATGCTGTCGAAAAAACAAGTTGCATAGTGCGTAGCGCCCGTCTATTCTATCAAACGGTGCTTAAGATAGATAGTGAGGTCACATGGTTCGAGCAGAGTCCCGCTTTGACCATATTTAGAGTTTTGTGTGTTTTCATGAACACAAGCAGAGGAAAAAAAAACACACCCATGTTTTGGATGGTTTCTTATCATCGGAAGATTCTCGTAAACAACTCGTAAACAAGTAACACAACAACTTTATGGGTAACTTTGTGCTTTGCCAAACCACTGCATGTCAACAGGGATATTATCAGCTTACAGGCGCCCTAAAGTGAACTTTTAAACGCGAAGGTCGTGTCATGTTTCAGATATTCACATACCTTTTTGGATCTTATCTCATACGACCCAGCCAAACAAAACAAAACAATCAACGCACCTGTTGACTCTTTCAAATTGGAACAATTATGATTTTTTTTATTTTTTTTTATGAGAGGCTAAAACAGCTCCTTTTAAAACAGGACACAGATGTTGATCAACTTCCTGTGTTCTGGAGTGCTGACACTATGACGGTGACGATAAGAGGCTAGGATGTTACGCTACCGACTACTTCCACAACCATCTATGAGAGGCCATCACAGGCATCGACTTCCAAACATCTATGAGCGGCGACCACAGGCATCTACTTTAGGGCTGAACGATTTGGGGAAATAATCTAATTGCGATTTTTCCCCCAAATATTGCGATTGCGATTAAATATGCGATTTTTTTGTTTTATCCTAATTTTTTTCCCAACAAATCGTAATGAATGATTTCAATATGACCAACACAATATTAGATACATTTAGTGTAAAATATTATTTCCCACAATTAGATTTTTTATTTAACTGCTCATTACAGAATCAAGAACAACAAATCGGTGGCTTTGCCACTGTGCATTTAAGTAATTTAAACAAAGTCATTGTAAGAATAAACACAAGGCATGCACTTTTTAAACAATGTGCAAAATTTACCATCTTAAAAAAAAAAAAAAAAAAAATTATTATTTAAAAAAAATTTTTTTTTTTAGATCACGTTTTTAATCGCGAACGTTGCGGTTAGAAAATCGCGTTCTATCATATCGCGATTAAATCGCAAATGCAATTAATCGTTCAGCCCTAATCTACTTCCAAACATCTATGAGCGAAGCGGAAAGGATGTGGGTCCTTATTCCCTAGCCCACTTTAAACAGAGAAGAGAAGAGAAGAGGGGAAGGACATTAGTAATGAAAACTACTGCAGTCAATAGGGGAGAAAAAGCAACATTTTGCATTTCGGAGAAGAGCCCAGCACTTACACACACACACATTACAAGACAGCCTGAGAAGACCAGGAGTGGTGTGAGCGACTTTTGCGAAATGACAATTTGCAGAGCGGGCGACCTGTCAGACGGAGCAGTCTTGAGGAGGAAAAATTCCATGTGGGATTTGGGAGAGACCGGACTAGACCATGAGGCCTCATCTGAGTATGTGTGTGTGTGTATGTGTGTGTGTATGTGTGTGTGTGTGTGTGTGTGTGTGTGTGTGTGTGTTTGTGTGTGTGTGTGTGTGTGTGTGTGTGTGTGTGTGTGTGTCTGAGTCGTATCAGGCCATGTAAACAGACAAGGCCAACGGACTAATCCACCAGTATGTCATCCAAGAATCAACTTGGGGTCTG
Organism: Clupea harengus; assembly: GCF_900700415.2. NCBI lineage: Eukaryota > Metazoa > Chordata > Actinopteri > Clupeiformes > Clupeidae > Clupea > Clupea harengus. The sequence goes on along the minus strand of NC_045172.1, from coordinate 22,188,846 downwards.
GTCAATGCATTAGGTCTCTGGATGATGAGGGATCTTTTTCCAATGTGTCGTAATGAAGAGTGCTTAAGTATCCGTTATCATGTCTGCATTCTGGGAATGTCATGAGGTCTCGTGCGGTCAGGCCTTGCATTCTGATGTGGAAACCATTCACATAGTTTAAGCCCTCCCTCTCTCTCTGCCTCTCTTTCTCTGTCTTTCTGCCCCCCCCCCCCCCCCCCCCCCTCCCCCCATCTCCTTTTACCAGGGGATGCTAAGTACCACGATTCTTCACTGGACAAGAGAAAATGTAATGTGCAATGTATATGTAATATCTGAAGACATACAGAAACAGAGAAGTTCTCACATGAAAACAGGCAGAGAAAGAGACAGATCCAGAGACAAAGCTCGCATTGAAGAGTCGATAAGCCTTTTCAAAGAAACATTATCGTTACAGAATTACCAAACTTATCTTTCTGTCTCAATCACACACAAACAGCACCTCAATCCCATCTGCCTGCTACCTCTTGACTTGAGATAAACATCCGTTTGCCTTTTCGGACGCCTTTACAGATTAGCCCCTTCACCTCTTCATGCAAACGCAAAAAATAGCAACGACACAAAACCAAAGCAGAAGTGACACCATTTCATCTCACTGATAACACAAACCCCTCCAACTATGACAGGCAAAACCTCCAACACCACTCGCCTTTACACTGTGACCTCTTCACATGAACTGGCTATACATCTCACTCGCTAACACAACCACACACACACACACACACACACACACACACACACACACACACACACACACACACACACACACAATCACACACACACACACACGTGTGTCCCACAGCATGGACTCACTGTTGAAGAACCTTGTCACACCGCATCCTCACACAACTACACACATCAGCTGCAACAATGCACACACACACACACACACACACACACAGCTGGGTGACCCCCAGAGTGGACTCACCTTTGAAGTAGCTCTTGACCTTCAGGTACCCCACGCTGAGGCGCAGCACGGAGAGCTTGTCCAGCCGCGCCCTGACATCCTCGGAGAAGGGCAGCAGGCTGGTCAGCTTGTCCAGCTCGCCATTGAGACGATCCCTGTGGCGCTTGGAAGGGTTCGACTTGATGCCCTCGGGGGGAGCAGGCTTAGGGCTGTTGGGGGGGGGGGGTAAAAGAAAGATGGTTAAGGTTGGTGATGAGGCTGAGACCCGTTCTTCATATGTTGCTGAACAAATACCGGCTTCACCAGATACTAGCATTTATCAAATACACCGGAACAGACATTTTGGCAACTCAAGTTCTGGCTGATTTGGCTCTTCAAAAAAGTGCAAGTTTAATTAGCCTATTTAGCCTTGATTACCAAACTGAGAACGACAGATGATTAAGGTTGGGATTAAGGCTGGGTACTGTTCTTCAGCAGTCACTGAACAAATCAACCTTGGATGGAATTCATGTTGAGCAGTGCTGGATCAGTTAGTGACATCATATATTGCAACACACAACACATATAACAACACATTGGTGATATAGTTGGTCATATTGTGGCATATTGTGAAAGCTTTTCATACATTTTCACGAGGTGTCCTGGACCACAGCACTGCATAACACATAGCCTTGGCGGTTAGTGGGAACTGTCCTTCACATGACCATATACCATCAAAATGTATTTGAAGATCATACCAACTACCGTAATTTCCGGACTATTGAGCGCACCTGAATATAAGCCGCACCCACTGAATTTTTCAAAAATAATTATTTTTAACATAAATAAGCCGCACATGTCTATAAGCCGCAGGTGCCTACCGGTACATTGAAACAAATGAACTTTACACAGGCTAAAATGAATATCAAAAGTAATACAATAGTGATGCATATTATTAGTTTTGCCAGTTACGATAAGTGCACTGTTGCTTTAAGAGAGCACAGTTGCAAGAGTCAATCAGAAGCTAGAACGTTAGATTGAGGACAGAGAGATAGAAGAAAGACGCTAGTTTGAAACCAGTGAGCTAAAGAACTTGAAAATACTGGATTTGTATTGTAGTAAACTTTTATTTTATTTTCTAAAGTGTTTTGAGTTGTGTTCTGTCTACGCCGGTAGACTGTGTTTTTTTTTTACATTAGTTAAGTTATTGAGAAATACTGAGAAATCGCGTGGAGCTAAGCATCCATGCTAGCATCCTAGCTCCACAAATCCACCTTAAACACAAAGCCACCGTATACAGTCACAGGTATCATAATCCATAAATTAGCCGCGTCATTGTTTAAGCCGCGAGGTTCAAAGCATGGGAAAAAAGTAGCGGCTTATAGTCCGGAAATTACGGTAGTTGTCTGTAAAAACATATCTAAAAAAATTACAAAAGTGTTGCTTTAATCTCAGTCTCTGCCATCAAGAAACTTGATTTAATTCTTCTTTTGTAAGTTTGTTTCTGAATCTTTTACGTTTTAATATATATTTAGTTCTTCAAAGTGCTTCTTCATTTGATCATATTTGCCAAATCAGCCTGGTCCCCACAGGCCCTCCGCTCTCACACACACACACACACACACACACACACACACACACACACACGCTCTGCTCTCAGGCCTTGAAGAGAGACATCCTTGCCCACATGGAAGACAACCATGACCACAGTCTATCAGCACACAAAAAAAAGCTCTATGTAGTTGACACACTGCCGGAGGGGTAAAAACCCAAACGAAGACATACAGACACACACACACACACACACACACACACACACACACACACACACACATATATATATATGGGTACACATCAAGCTCAGTAGACAACACTTACATAGTGACCACCCCCACTGAACGCAGTTCTGCGAGTGATGAAACCACCATCATAAAACTGACAGAACCACGTCATAGCAGACACCATATCCTGTCATTACCTCCACTGACAAACGGCACTACAGTGTTATGCATCAAGTATGGGTAACTGTCATGACAGCACTCATTTTTCTATGCTGTAATAGCCTATGCAACATGCTAGTGAGATGTCATGGTGTCAAACATGATGTCGGGAGCTGTCTTTTTGACAGTTTTAACAATTGACAATGAATGGTCACATGACACTGTTGTTGTATCACTTAAAAGATCTATCACAAAACGTTCCTGATAGTATACGGCATCTGCCATAAAACCTTTACGATATGGTTATGGGGGGAGAGTTGAACTTTAGTGTTACCATTAGTGCAATATAAAAGTAATGTCTATGGAAGGAGACACATGTTTGTTTATGGAGGCTTTGGACGCTACTGCACGCTACAATGTTTTCTAGTACTGCAAAGCAGTGTTCCACATCAGAACTCTATGACCTACTGATGTTCCGTAAGAAATCTCTGGGGTAATAGAGCCAAGTCATGTGAAAACATTTGTGCTATGACCTCATTTCCTCCCCCCCTACATCCAGGGACACAGGGAAATCAAATTAAGAGTGTCTGGATGGATTAAGATGCGATATTTCTTATCTCCCAAGTGAGACAGACATGGCTTGAAAACAGTCCTGAATGATCTACTCATGTCCCTGAGCATCATAAACGCATGTGACAGGACATTACCCCAATCGGAATCTGAACAGTCCCTCCCTCTGTGTTCATTTCTAGGTGGGGTGTGTGTGTTTGTGTGTATATGTGTGTCTGTGAGAACTGTCTCTTATATGTTCATTTCTAGGTGGTGTGTGTGTGTGTGTGTGTGTGTGTGTGTGTGTGTGTGTGTGTGTGTGTTTGTGTGTGTGTGTGTGGGTGTGCGCGTGTGTGTGGGTGTGAGTGAGTGTGTGCGCATTTGTGTGTGCATATAGGCAAGGACATGGGTTTGGTCTGTTGGTTTAACATAACTGCTATAACTGGTATGCTAAACTAATATACTACCTAATGTTACAAAAATGATCTCAAATGATTACAAAAAAGCTGACTAGCAGTCTTCACTTTCTAGTAGGCTGCATATTCTATACAAACAGCACAGATACCCATGATTACAGTTAATATATGGGCTCGATAATCATATGTTATATACAGTATGCTAATGCACAAATGCAGAGCAGTTCTGTCTATTATTAAGTCAAACAGATACAATTTGGTTTAATCCACCTGAGATAGCAGACTGACCCTGGAGCGGATCAAGGCCTGACCTGGCACATCGTCAGTCAGTTTCCCTTTTCAAGACATTCCTGCTAGCTGGCAGCTCTGGCGTATGCTAAGGTTTCTTTCTCAAACCGAGAAAGCCAGCTACTCTTCCTTTTAAGGCGAGAGGCTTTTCCTGACATAACTGCAGTCTAGACGCTTACTTGTGATTAATTTGTAATTAGGTCCAGGCGCCAGGCCCTCTCGCTTATGGAGATGAGAGACAGGGCGAAGACCAGCCTCCAAAACAGTTATAGGGCGAGCTGCCTTAACGTTACCTTCGCATTGCCTTAGTGTTGCCTTAACGTTACCTTCACATTGCCTTAGTGTTGCCTTAACGTTACCTTCGCATTGCCTTAGTGCTGCCTTAACGTTACCTTCGCATTGCCTTAGTGTTGCCTTAACGTTACCTTCGCATTGCCTTAGTGTTGCCTTAACGTTACCTTCGCATTGCCTTAGTGTTGCCTTAACGTTACCTTCGCATTGCCTTAGTGTTGCCTTAACGTTACCTTCACATTGCCTTAGTGTTGCCTTAACGTTACCTTCGCATTGCCTTAGTGTTGCCTTAACGTTACCTTCTCATTGCCTTAGTGTTGCCTTAGTATGGGTTTAGTGTTTGTTTAGTGATGCACCTTAGTGTTGCCTTAATGTTGCATGTTACATTTCCTCACTTTTGACTAATGTTTCACATAGTGGCACCTGACACTCTTGGTTATAGAGATGAGAGCCATGGCAAAAGCTTGCCCCCATTTCTGCCTTGACCTTCCCTTAATGTTGCCTTAACATTGTGTTAGCGTTGCCTAAACACCACCTTAATGTTGCCTTAACATTGTGTTAGAGTTGCATAAACACCACCTTAGTGTTGCCTTAACATTGTGTTAGAGTTGCCTAAACACCACCTTAATGTTGCGTTAGCATTGCCTTAGTATTGATGTTTCCCAATTTGGTGATTCCCTGAGATTCTTTTGAGAGAGTATTTTCAACTTTCACGTAACGTCCTCTGTGTGCTTCGAGAGTATGAAGAAGATGAGATGCCATTTAATATGCATGGGCATCTTAACGAGTTTATCATCATGAACAGACACTGAGTTTCAAATTTCGTTTTTTTCAGCGACTCTTAAGTAGCTGAGACCTTCCGCTCGGACTTTTCTCTTCTTTTTTTTTTTCTTGGTGGAAATCACAGCCGTTTTAAAAGTAGGTCTGTAACCCAACACTTAGCGCATTCACTGCAGACCCGGCCCAATGGGAGCGCGGATGAAACCCAAGCCAGCCGAGCGGACCCAAATTATACTTTCCCAGAAATAAAAAAGCGAAACTGACCTCACTGAGAAAAGGGCCCCGGGGACAAAGGGCTGCTTTCAGCCCGTTTTTATCCCTCCTGGGGTGTATTTCATGCCTGCGGGGTGACAGTGGGGTTTCGTCATCGCGGGCGGCAGAAAGTGCCGGTCGCCGAGTCTTTTAAAAAACGTTCACTTGCGCTGAGTGGAAAACCACCGCTCTTTTCCAGTCCAGTGCTACAACTGAGACGTTTCCTTTCCATTCATCGAGCCGATAGTGGCTCTGCCATGGCCCTGTTACGGCCCAGATCCCAAAACCCAGTTCCAACAGTTGACTCCATTACGGCTCAGACCCGACCCAGCTATGTCCTAGATCACGAGTCCAGTTCCCACAGCTGACTCCATTACGGCTCAGACCCGACCCAGCTATGTCCTAGATCACGAGTCCAGTTCCAACAGCTGACTCCATTAACTAACAGCTAACTCCGTGGGTCAGACCTGACTCTATGTCCCCAAAGTCCAGTTCTACATCAGGGGTCAGGGCTTTGTCTAATTTACATTGTCTAATTGAACTGGCTCCCATGGCATTGGACCAATGACCTTTACATTTACATTTAGTCATTTAGCAGACGCTTTTATCCAAAGCGACTTACATATGTGCGACTTACAATGTATACACATTTTACACTGATGGCACACTGCACATCAGGAGCAATTAGGGGTTCAGTGTCTTGCTCAAGGACGCTTCGACAGGGAATCGAACTAGCAACCTTCTGATTACTAAACGACTTCTCTACCACTGTACCACTGTCGCCACCTTACACCTTGGTGTTGTTGGCACCTTGCCCTACCGGTGGAGCACCAGGAACACAAGCATACGAGAGAAAATCAGCACAAGCTTGAAGTACTTAAAGCACACAAGCACAATGTATGGCTGCAGCCTGGGCTGAAGTAACCTGAAGCTGAGGTTATGATCATGTTTTACAATCAACCCTGTACCACAAAAGCCAACAACCTGACAACAAATGCAGCTTCCAATGGCAACCCACTCCAAAACTGCCTTTACAAGTAGATAGACCTCTTGCAAGACTTTCTGAAAACTGTTTTTTTTTTAGGCAGGCGTTGAAGACATCTTAGCACAGGGGCTGGAAACAGCCCTCTTATGCTTTTTCAAACTTTCACTGACCCCCATCCCCCATTTCACACCATCTGCAACTGAACAACCACTCTCTTTTTACAGTGTGGGCTGGGCACACCACTTGTGGCTTGGTAATCGAGGACACACCTATAGAGTACGACCATAAACACTAGTTTTGTGAGAGATCAAAAAAAAAAAGTATTGCAATGAATGTGCATATTGCGAGCAATGATGCTATGAGCAAATCTATTCTAAACAAAAGAAAATATAGATAAAAAAAAAAAGAAGATTGGTGTTATTGGCAAATCTATTTGATCGATCTATACGACAAAAACGAAATAAAACTAACCAACGATCATGTAAGGGTACACCTCAGATTAGCAGAGGTTTAGGTCACTGCGCGGTTCAACACGGTTTAGTCCCTCAATAACCTCGTGAAATTAGGCCAATCGTCTTAGATCCCGCACCACGCTGGAGACACTAAACAGGACCTGGTAATGGGGAATAACTGTGTAATTATTGTTATTCGCATTCCAAACGAATTACACCAAGGCTTCACAACATTCCCATTAATCGTGATTTAGAGCAAAACCAATGGCTTGTTCAGCAGTCAGATTTCCCAGGAGATGGACCACCCAACACCACCCCGATGTTTTGCACAGGAGGATTATTTCATCAAATCCATGGCTGTCTGGAGAGGAGCTGTTGCCCATCTCTTCTCCGTGGAGAGGGGGGGAGTGAGGGGAACTGGCTTACATCTGACCTAAGGATTGTTTTCCTGTCGCAGGCTCCAACACGCCGAGGGATATCTCACCCCTCACTTGTAACATCACCTAAGCTCGCCAGCTCAGTGGCCTCTTCGACCTCTTTTTATGCTAAATATAGCATCATTACGATATGATTATGATACGATGACAAATTATTATAATTGTTACTATAATTACTGTATTCTTGTGTCGGCCTATGCACTCACCAAAAGCGTTCATTTGTTTTAAAATAGTCAGTGAAAAACAACTGTTCAAAGGCTCTAGTGTGTGTGTTAAATCTTCAAACACGGAGAGTTCATCAGGGTGTAGGGGAGTATATCCCGCCATTGTTTGAGTTATTTGAGTTATACTGGGAGTTCCAGCGCAGCTCAGACTCCTTTGTGATATTCATCTGCGGGGAGGTCTGTCTCCCTTGATAACCTCTTTTGGAACCCTCCAACATCTGTTTCTGATCAGCAAGGAAAAAAAACACACAATATTCAAAATAAAATATAAAAATATAAAAGTCAAATTAGCTCCATCTGTAGTCCCTCTTCCCACCATTTATCCTGAACCAATCACCAAATACATCACACACACACACACACTGTCATCTGTTTTAGCATCCACTGTCTCCACCAGAATGTGTGTTTTTGCTAAGGACAGACCATGTCTAACTCAACGTAAAGACCTCGGCAATGTTGGTAAACACTGGAAAACTTTTTTTCCTTCACAGTAAAAGAGAGTTGTGCAACGTTAGGACACTGCTAATTGTGGGTCGAGTTTTTTTTTTTTCGTTTTTGTTTTCACACTTTTTTCCCCCGTTAAAAGTGCATAAAAAGTTCCTCTTGCTCTTGGTTGGGGTATCAAAGTAATTTTAATCCACTGGTTTTGCTGCCAACAATAACCCTCTTACAAGCTCACGGTGGTAAGCAGTTTCATAATGAGCTTTTGTCAGTTTTGTAAGTGCAGTCATGTCACATCACTGCCAAGAGCTAGCGGTGCTGGGGCAGTTTAAATGGAGGGGGGGGGGGGGGGGGGGGGCAGGGGGGGAGGGAGAGAGGGGGTATCTGGGTCGAGGCAATGCTCTGCCTGTCACAAGGGAGCTTTTTCCAGTTCACCAGGTTCACTGCTGACTACTCTAGACACTCAGTACCCCCCTCGCCCGAACAAGAAGAAAAAAAAACAATTGAAATAATCGTAATAATATCATAAGTGATCATTAGCCCTCTCTCCCCCAGCAGCCTCTAACCCACAGAGCTCAGCCTCAGAGCGTGAGGATCTGTGTACGGAGACTGCAGCTACCGCGGCTAACTCTGCTAGCGCCGCACAGTCACCCATGGGAATGGGTTTCAGTATCGCTAGGCAACGATGGAAACTCCACATGATTAATTTTCCAACAGGTCGTGAGTGAGGACCATTATTTATATTTAATTAAGATGAACAAAGCTGAAGACACTACACAGAAATATTTATATCAGTTATAAATGTGTTATAATTTATGTCTGGACTGACTGACAATAAATTAGTGATTCCAAAAAGCCTTTCATGGTCAAGATAGGTGTTTGACTTCAGTTCATGTTTCAAACACTTTCCAACTCACACACACACACACACACACACACACACACACACGTAGCAACCCTTGTCATCCATTGGGACATGTTTTCGGCGGAGAGGACTTAACACCTTGCCCAGGGGAATGCTGTTCAAAACACCAGGGCTCTGAATGAGGCCGTACACAATGACATCATTGTAGGGAGAAGCTGTGCTGAGGTACACAGCATGTCACATCACCACTCCCGACTTCAAACCATCAATCTGCACTCGCAGAGTCCAGTGGCACACTGTTCCACTCTCAAACCCGCGCCATTGTTCCCAACATGATGGAGTGAGGGCGCCACAAAGGAGCTCAACCTTGTTTTTCACACAGGTAGATTTGTGTGAACGTGTACATGAGTGTGTGTGTGTATATGTGTGTGCATGTCTGTGTGTTTACATTTGGGGTGTGGGTGTACCTGAGAAGGTTGGTGGTGGGGGGGGGGGGGGGGTGAAAGGGGGTAGGTTTACGACATGGGAGAAGGAAGGGGGACAGAACATGCCACCCAATCCGCACCCCCACCCTCTCCCACCACCGCAACCACAACCGCCATCTTTTTTTGGAGCATAATTCTAAAGCATTCCAGGAGCGCTGTCTGGCTTGGAGTCCAGTTACACGCGTCCTCAATGCTCTCTTTGTGTGTTGAACGCAGACATTTTCGCCCAGGGAGTGATTGCACCCGCTGGAGCGAGTCGAGCCGGCTATCGCGAAGGTCTCGGCACATGAGGCGCTCGTCAAGTCTAAAATGAGGGCAGGCATTGTAAAGGTTGCCCTTATCGTCACAGGTGACAGCAACGCTGTTGCGAGCGCACGCGCGCGCACACACACACACACACACACACACACAGAGCGAGCTCTGATTGAGTTGTTAACAGGTACAGGCTGGGTGCTATAACTCATGTCCTGCCTTGGCTTGGGTGACCAGCATAGCAGAGATACTGACTACTGAAGCACGAATAAATAAAACGAAATGAAATGTGCACAGACCTTGCCTGTCTATCAACAAATGAAGGACAAATCAATCCACAACATAGTGGCCATCAGTGCCTTATAATTAGCTTATCACCTACACTTTGCGGAGAGGTTGGAAGTATGGAGTGGCACTAAGGACGACGGGTTAACCTAAATTGGCGTGCGGGAAAGGAAATAACGGTTACATGGAATTGCTCTTTACTGCAACAATGTCGAACAGACCGACACAGAGTCAAACTGCATTAACATACAGGCCAAGACTGAAACAAATAATGTTATGTAGAAAACAGTTCAAATTATCTTAACGTGTCATGCCTCCAAGTTTGTTGTTGTCTGTTTTTTATTTAACGTGAATGTTAAGTTAAATTAGGCTACTCGAACGTTGCTTTGCGTTAAAGTTAACAGTCAAAATGCTGCACAAATGGTTATAACAAACCGAGTAAAAGTCTAGCCAGTTCCTTGTCCGATAAAACTTCCTAAAGTTTTGGTAACTAAATGGACATTTCAAAGGTGTAGCTGTAGACTCCCGAGTCCGTTTATTCATCGAAAGTTTTCTGCGGACGGTGAATTAAAGAGCTACAGCAACAAAAAAGAGGGGCGCTGCATTGTGCCAACAACCACAGTTGCGTAACAGTTTGCGTGACTTAAAAATATGTTAATTTGAGGGGGAAAAAGAACGAAAGACAAAAAAATTGTGTTCTCATAATGAGAAAAAACCGTATATCAGATTACAATAACATACTTCGGGCCAGCTCCCCCCGCCTCGCCCCTCCCTCCCGTAAGCATCGCGTGAGAGCACCGCCAACTCTCAACTTGATTATGATTAATGCAGGAGTACTATTTCCATGCCAGACCAAAACTATACACCACGATAGAATCTTAAGGTAACCCCACCAACTTCGGACGAGCTAATGCTATAACTGCTAGATATCCCATAACTTTACAAACAATGCCGATGAACGAAGATACATATAGAAAACAACTTTTGTACATTTCACAACCAGCAGGCCCACTTTTCTACCCTATTTCCTTCGTCAAATCGGAGACGACAGTACTGCACAAGTCGGCTTCAGCTCCGGTATAAGGAGCGACAGCGTCAAGCACTTCACTCCGCAATACTTTGTTCTTTTTGAATGCGTATGCACTGTTATAGACATTTTACAAAGTATTTATAGACACAGTGTATTGCAAAGTATTACGTTATGCATGCTTGCTACAATGGCTGATTCGAAAGGTGAAGGAAACGTTCCACACAGCACATGGTCATTCATCTGTATTCTCGAGCATGAAAGAAAGCCTACTTATTTTTTTTATATCCATTCATTTTCACGTGTATACATGAAGACGCATTCATTTGGGCAACTTTAACATCCAATGGAGCTTTAATGGCTTATGCTATGATCCAGCACCAAACTAGTATCCTATATTAAGGCTTTACATTTGTACTACATGTTAGTTACTCTATAGACCACTGCAGACACATATGGTTGTAACTTTACAGTTGACGTAATGTGTCACTGCTGTAGTCTGTCTTAACTTGATTCCTGAAAATGCACTTACATTTTCTGTACAGGCTTCTTGCGCTTCTTGGCTGCATATATCCCCGCATTCCCCAACATGGTGATAGGTTATAGTTCTGTATCGGCACTTGTGTATATGTATCCTTTAAGTTCCATTCACTCCAGGGAAACACATGAAACCTGCGAGTTAAAACTCCTCAAACAGCGTAATTCTGTCAACGCGCAAATGCCGTATCCCCCAAAGGATCTGGTTCACTTCTTACAACAAAATCGAATACATCCAAGTGTGCTGAAATGATGACAAAGTTTCGTAAAGTTGTCGTATTCATCGGCGGATAGCAATGGCGTGATCAGAGCAAATTTTCCTCCTTCCTTTCTGTTTTTTTTCTAGCTGTCACTCTCTAGTGCCTCCAAACAAACTCTTCCTGAGAGCTAGCGCTACGAGTAAACCAATCCTGAGCTCCGTTACAGCGCCCAGCTCGTAGCAGGTAAGGTTGGCTCCTTGCGATTGGTGCAAAACGTTTTCAGGAAATCATATCATAAAAAGAATTTTAAGGTGGACCGACTTGCTGTTCTTTTTGCAGTCTGCACTGCTCGGGACTTGGGTTGGTGCAGCAACACCCTCGTTCGGTTACTTGCGTAAACTGTAAGCCATAATAAATTATTGTTTATAAAGACGTTTGTCTGCGTTAATCATGTAATCACAACTAAAACATACTGGCATGATCATATACAAAAATTCCTTTGACATTACGAGGATTACTGATTTCTGTAAAAGATCACATTTATAATCCTATGTGATATTGCCAGTTGATCATTTTAAAGCAGATTATAGACTGGGACACAGCTTTTAGGTTATTCTTTCTACTTATCTGGGAAGAGCTAGGGTATTGTGGCAAACGTCTCTTCCTGTATGCAAGTCTGTAACAATGGACTTCTGTTTACTTCAATCCAGCTTCCCTTACAGGACCTGAGATATCACACATCTACTGATTAAAAAGGAGGAAATAAAACAAACAAAACAATCTTTATTTGGAGCAATTTTGAGCACAAATGACCCCGATAGTTTGGGCCTATTGGTATGTTACTGTCATTTTTTTTGTATTGAGCTGCTTCCTTAAAGCTCAGGTGTTTTGCTCCTGCGGACGTGCTTGCCATGGTTTGAGCCGCCACCTACTTTTCAGGTCTGTCCTTCTCTCTCACCCAGGATGCCCTCTCCTGGCCCTTTGTTTATATAAGCAACACTTCTGAGCAACGTCTAAAAACTTACAACATAGCAAACAGTAAACAGCCACCATGAAGGCAACTGCAAACATGCAGTCAGTCTACTCAGGGTCAGCGAGAACAACAACAGAAAATAGTTTTAAGCTGAAATAAGAGGTGGCTTGAAGTGGGAAGTGAAAATGCGGAGCCCCTTTGTATCCCGACTAGTATGTCTGATGGGGTGGTTCCAGCTCGGTTGAGGTTGAGTTTACTCAGTGCTTCCATCTGAGTAAGACCATGCGTGATTCATGTAGACGTAGAGTCACAGCCGGCTGTTGGGGAATTCAAGAGCATAACAACACTTAGAACATGAAGTTCTCAAACCCAACCATTAGAACATGAAGCTCTCCAACCCAACACAGAACATGAAGCTCTCCAACCCAACCCTTAGAACATGAAGCTCTCCAACCCAACACAGAACATGAAGCTCTCCAACCCAACACAGAACATGAAGCTCTCCAACCCAACCCTTAGAACATGAAGCTCTCCAACCCAACACAGAACATGAAGCTCTCCAACCCAACACTTTAGAACATGAAGCTCTCCAACCCAACACAGAACATGAAGCTCTCAAACCCAACCCTTAGAACATGAAGTTCTCAAACCCAACACTTAGAACATGAAGCTCTCCAACCCAACACTTAGAACATGAGGTTCTCAAACCCAACCCTTAGAACATGAAGCTCTCAAACCCAACACTTAGAACATGAGGTTCTCAAACCCAACACTTAGAACATGAAGCTCTCAAACCCAACACAGAACATGAGGTTCTCAAACCCAACCCTTAGAACATGAAGCTCTCCAACCCAACACTTAGAACATGAAGTTCTCAAACCCAACACTTAGAACATGAGGTTCTCAAACCCAACCCTTAGAACATGAAGCTCTCCAACCCAACACAGAACATGAAGTTCTCCAACCCAACACTTAGAACACGAAGCTCTCAAACCGAACGCCAGAAGGGCTGGAAGAGAATCACAGGGATTTGGCAGCCTTACTGGTATGGATTTTTTAAGATTGACTGTGGTCCTCCTCTGAATCCCTGTGAGTTTCCACCCCTATAAAAGAAATGAAACATAGCTAGTCTGAAGCGGTGGTGGTTGCCTAGGGTTATCGTTTTAAGAGCTTCATGTTGATTTCAAACTACAGATGCTGTGTAGGCCAGCCTGGCCATCCTGTCAGAGAGCGCTGGCTGTGGATTCCCCAAACCACAAAGTACAGAGTGTGATGGCAAACTCTCAGGGGAATAGCAGTGATCATTTCCTTGCACAAACACTATCACTTATACTTTCCTCTGGTGGGAACGAACATTCAGCTGCAGCCGGCCTCTGGCTTCTTTTATATGGCTTTACAATCAGTCAGTTTCAAGTAAACTCATCACTCATTGCTTAACACAGACGCTGCATTAAACTGTCTGCTGAAATCTAACGATCTGTTGACACATTGACATATGTCCATAAAAGGGGCGCATGGTTTTACATTCACCTTTATTATAAAACTGTGTCACCTCCAGAAGAGAGTAAAATATTTACACTGGGGTTATTTCAGACGGGCTCTGACAAACCAGCCTTTGTTCTCCACCAATCTCAGTTTTCATCAAGTATGTACTTGAGTCAGAGGACACATACTTTAACCTCAGGAGTGAGGTGAGCGTCATGACGAGGACACCCATACACACACACACACACTCATGCACACATACACAAAAATTGCATGCACACACATACCTGCATGCACACATACACACCACACACACACACACACAAACACATATGCACACAAATACACTCATGCTCTCTCTCTCTTTCTCTCTCTTTCTCTCTTCTCATACACACAACACAAATACACAGACAGAAAGAGAGACAGACACACACACACACACACACACACACACACACACACACACACACACACAAAAGACTGTTGAATATACCACTATGCTGAAGCTGTTTTTGTATGCTGGCAGCTTGTAGATTCCAGTCTTCAGTGCAGCAGTCACAGGGAGGCGGAGCCTGTTTGTCTTTGTTGTTATAGATCACCTGCAGGACCCATGTTTGCCATGTCAGCCGCAGCTGTTGACACTCAAGTCCCCATTCCGTCACAACACTCGGCGAGTTGGAAAAACACACACACAACCTCCGACCGTACCACAAAAAGCTCTGGTCGTACACAGATGACACGGTGCCAGTGTAAACACGCGGGCACAGCGAGGGCCAGAGGCAGGGAACGGACGCGTAGGGAGAAGGCGTAGCACGATATCGCAGACAACACAGTCGCACAGAGTTGTACACACAGAGGGCACTTGGAAGGGCCTGAGATGAGATCTGTGCGTGGAACAAAGCGATTACTCCTCGTCAGTGTTTACTCAAGAGACCAGAGGAAAAACATCAGTGTGTTTTGTGTTAGGGTTATGGGCCGTATGAATCCAAAATCAGAGGTTATGCAGTAATGAAGAGATCATGTTTGAGTTTTTGTTTGTGTTAGGCGTGTGTGTGTGTGTCTGTGTGTGCGTTTGTTAGAGTGCATGTTAATGTGAGAAAGTGTGTGTGTATGTTAGTGTCTATGCATGCATGTGTGTGTGTTAGTATGACTGCGAGTGTGTGTGTGTGTGTGTGTGTGTGTGTGTTAGTATGAGTGTGTAATGTGTGTGTGTTAGTATGAGTGTGTATGTGTGTTAGTATGAGTATGTGTGTGTGTGTGTTAGTATGACTGTGCGGGTGGGTGCGTGCGTGTTAGTTTGAGTGTGTGTGTGTGTGTGGCTAAGGGAAGGAAAGGCAGCATTCATATCCTGTGTGATAAATGTGATAGGGAATTTCACCATGCTTCCAGTAAAACCTTAAAGAGTAACTATGACTCAGCACGTGGTATTCAGCATCCCCATGCACCCCCCCTCTCCTCTCCTCTCCTCTCCTCTCCTCTCCCCTCCTGATGTGACAGCAGAACACAACCTGAGAGAGCAGGGAGAGGAGAGGAGAGGCATTACAGTTTAGGAGGGGAGAGAGAGAGAAGGAGAGAGAGAGAGAGAGAGAGAGATAAGTAAATAAATGAACGAATGAAGAAAATTAAATAGCAAATGAGCCAAAGTGGCGAGCTAGGATGGATGGAGAAAGAAAGGAAGAAAGAAAGAACGAAAGGAACAAAAAAAGAAAGAAAGAAAGAAAGAAAGAAGAGAACAAATGAACAGCCTGAGGACAGCAATGAAGAGTGAAACTAATGAAATATAATTTAAGCGAAAAAAGAAAAAGAAGACATTCTGACCCGTGGTCTGTTTTGAACAGGTGATACACTGGGCTGTGTGGCCATGGTAACAGAGTAAGGAGGAGGCTGGTCCTGACCCTTCTCTAGCGTAGCAGGGATGGCAAACTAAAGCCTTGATTATTGCATATGAATAAAGGAATAAAAATCTGTGTGCTGCTCAGTGTCGCCCTAATTGCTCTAACACGTCGCGGTCTGAGAGCTTGGCGGAAACTTGTCCTACTCCAACCCTCAGCGAAATGACTGCTTAGCTAAAAGTAGAGCAGCAGAGTTGCGATGATGAATATACGGAAAGAAAAATAGCGACAGAAAATGTGGCTTCTCTCGCTCTAATTGTGAGCTAAAATAAATCCCACTCCTGCTTTCTCAAGCATGCTTGCTTTGGCTAGTGCAAGACTTAACCTATTTACTTCATCCATTAGAACTGATTTGGTGATGCCTGCGCAAACAAACGGTGCAAGGCAGTCTCATAGCCGATGGAAGGAAAGTGTTTGCCGTTTCTAAAACACATTTAGACGTCCCCCGTTGCCATGGAAGCCAGATTGTTTAATTACAAACAAAACAGTTACATGTTCGACTGCTATTTGTTATTTGCCACCCCTCTGGCTCCATTAAACTGACTTACTGTTGAAAAAAAGAACCTGTTAAAATAATGACTACTATAAACCAAAGGGAAGCTGGCACCGAGTGAAGCTGGCACGTCTTTCTACTGGAGTGGACACATGCGGCTTCAGTAACGAGGCTGAGCCAGGTTTTATCCTTTACACACTGTCTTATGTCTACTTTTGAATGGGGGAGGGGTTGAGGTGCTGGGGAACGGAGAAGTGTGTGTGTGTGTGTGTGTGTGTGTGTGAGTGTAGGTGCTGGGGAACGGAGAATGGTGTGCGTGTGTGTGCTGGGGAATGGAGAAGTGTGTGTGTGTGTGTGTGTGTGTGTGGGGGGGGGGGGTGATGGGGAAAAGAGGAGGATTTGTGATGTGTGTGTGTGTGTGTGTGTGTGTGTGTGTGTGTGTGTGTGTGCTGACCCCTGCTCCCATCCTTGCCCCATGGCAATACAGTTGAGCTTGACTTTGCCCTCCTTGATAAGCCCTGCTCTCACCATTCCTATTCCCATTTCAAGCAGCCCTCTTTGTTAATTAGCCAGCAAGAGGAGAGTCTGTCCATTTCTTGTTTTCCACATAAAACAGGACTTCATTGTTTGGCTTTGCAATAATACTGACCATTGTTGGAAGTCAATCTAGCATCCTAATGGTGAGGGGCGTCTCTTGGCGGGGCCGGGGTGTGTTGGTAGTAAAGCACACTGCTTTAAAAGAGCGCAGAAGTATTAACATGTCAATGCTTGTCACCAAGACGAGAGAGGAGAAGCACATGGGCGTTTTCAGCACAACAAAACTGCAGTCTTTAAATGTTGGCTGATGCAACCAAGAAAGACTGTGGTATGTTTTCGTTTCGACGAGGCTAATCCAGGATTGCCACACTTCTTGACTGTGATTTGAAGAGGCATACTTTATACACTATTTGAAATTGTAGGGATTATTTATGGATAAAAAAAATTTGTATCCATCAAATATTGCTTCACTTTGCTTCACATATTGCAAAAACGTGAAGCAGAAACCTACAAGTTGCTACAGATGAACCATCTGTAGCATCCTATAGCATCTTGTAGGTTTCTGCTTCAGGTTTTGGTTTCCCGCCCTGTTGACACCATGATGATAGTGGTTGACCACTGAGGCGAGTGAAGCAAGACTACGTGCACAAAGATTTAGGCGATAAACATTACATTCAATGATGTCACACACAAGGAAGCACAGTTCACAGGTATTTATTTTCTATGCCCAAAAGTTGCAAACAAGTCATTCCATTGGTTGATGTTAGCCAGCTATGCGATGGCAGAACACACCTTGAAAAAGAGAACCTAAGCATTCTCTCACATTGCAGGCTTGTTAAAAGGAACTTGGCAAGTCCAAGACAGAGCATCTAACTCATGACAGAGGTTATTTGGAAGGGAGTACAGCTTTGTAAGCATTTGTCAATCATATATTCATTGCCAAGTATAAAAAAAGGGGGAAAAAAGTCGCGTTTGAAACACACACCCAGATTTATTTCACTTGCCTTTTATCTCCCATGATTCCCCTTCTGGTAAGATCACAAAGTTGGCTCGTCATTTGTGTCAAGTACATCAATGGGCTCAGAGAGATCTTCCAACATTGCCTGCAGTCCTAAGACAAGCTGTGTCACGTGAAATGCACACCATTGCTGGACATCTCGTGGCACAATAAAGGAACCAATAAATCACGCTAAGATAAATCATTGTTGTTCACTCCTTCTCTTTATTTTTGCGAATTTCACTGATGTCTGTAATTATGTTTACAGCAGAGGAGCATAGTCAAAGCAAACAAACAAACAATTAGACATAGAAGAAAAAGCTTTGGTGAGATGAATGATGGGAAATGTGGTTGAGAAAAAAAAGAGACCTTTATCCCAAATTCAGCATGTAATGCAAAGACTGAATCTAATGTTAAGATGTTTGTAGACTCACAGCCAGTCTGTGCCAATCAGGAAGCACCTGCATTGGCTCTGGCAGGTGCTAGCCTAAAGTGCTAAACCAAAGCATATAGATTTATATTCCAGGTGCTAGGCTAAAGTGCTAAACCAAAGCATATAGATTTATATCCCAGGTGCTAGGCTAAAGTGCTAGCCTAAAGTGCTAAACCAAAGCATATAGATTTATATCCCAGGTGCTAGGCTAAAGTGCTAAAACCAAAGCATATAGATTTATATTCCAGGTGCTAGGCTAAAGTGCTAAACCAAAGCATATAGATTTATATTCCAGGTGCTAGGCTAAAGTGCTAAACCAAAGCATATAGATTTAGATCCCAGGTGCTAGGCTAAAGTGCTAAACCAAAGCATATAGAGTTATATCCCAGGTGCTAGGCTAAAGTGCTATCCTAAAGTGCTAAACCAAAGCATATAGATTTATATCCCAGGTGCTAGGCTAAAGTGCTAGCCTAAAGTGCTAAACCAAAGCGTATAGATTTATATTCCCTGGCACGTTTTCCGCATGGGGGCAAGGCAGGCAGCTGCTCGGAGTGTGCTGATTGGTCTGAGCCTGGCAGGGAATTACCCCTCTCAGGGGCATCTTACTGCGCGCGAAAGAGAGAGAAAGAGAGAGAGAGAGAGAGAGGGAGACAGAGAAAGAGAGAGAGAGCGAGCCCGCAAAGAGCCCGCAAAGAGCCCACAGAGAGCCCGCAGAGAGGCTAGAGAGGAAACCACACCATCTGCTGGCATCTGAGAACCCAAACAAGCCCTGCGCCTGAGACACGCAAGAGAGCATGTCCATCTCCCCGACAGTTAGGAAGTGTTTTTAAGGACATTTTACATGTATTATTAACATCTTTATTTACAGTATTGTCAAAAATATCAGGAGATGCTGATTTGCCCGCATATCAATATTCAAGATTATCAGAAAATTCTGAAATATATTTGTATGTTTTTTATGGCAGATCACCCATTGGAAGGGTTTGATGCTTTTAAAAAGACCTGTAGAAATAGTCCAAAAATGGTGCAAGTACCTTTACCGTTTTCAATTTTTGTCTTTGAATGTGACGTGCAGTGTGCTCCTACTTGCACTTACCCGCGGGGAGCATATTTTCTAACCAGAGAAAACTTTTAAAGACTTTTAAACATACTGAGATGCTTATTTCTTTCTTGTCAAGAACATCAGATGTTTGTTTTTGTCTGTAGAGATAAGCTGTTGAATTGACCTGATTTTTTAAATACAGGTCTTATGCAGGGAACAGGTCACACATCACTCTCTTTTATTTTCTCGTTTGATGTGTGGTGTGGAATAGGCGGGCTGTTGGCTAAAGGCGTGCATGCCTTATTCAGAGAGAAGCTTTGTTGTGCAGAAAACCAGTGACCTCAGCGAGCACACCTATCCTTTCAATCTTGGGCTTTGGCGTGCCAAAGGTTCTATCCTTCAAAG
The DNA here is from genome assembly GCF_900700415.2 of Clupea harengus. Lineage (NCBI taxonomy): Eukaryota > Metazoa > Chordata > Actinopteri > Clupeiformes > Clupeidae > Clupea > Clupea harengus. Next base: position 22,168,961 of record NC_045172.1, on the reverse strand, counting down.
GCAGATCATTTCAAACCCCGGCAGCCGGTCACAGAAGATGCCAGGGCACAGATGATGCCAGTGCACCCGCAGCCGCTGCCTGGCATTTACAACAGTCGCTGCGCTGTTTTAAATGTATGCCAGCCTTTATCCCAGCAAAATGGCTTAAGGGCTGCTGAAAGATGGACGGACGGACTTTTACTTAAACTAATCCCTCTGTGTGGAAGGACAGCACTATGTTCTCTGTACTCAGTTTTGATGTTTTTTTCCGCAGTTCTGACGTCTGGTTTGACAGGATGATGTTTTGTCCTGAGGTAACCCCGAGGTTCGCCGACTGCTCAGTAACACCCCACCCCTCCCCACCCCCTCCTATGCGCGGCGCTCCCATTACCCAACAGAGCTGGCGCTAGGATCAAACACGGCCGCTACGCTGGACGGGCGGCCCTGCCAATCAACTCCAGCTTTGCCTCCTGAAGCATGCACATGTAGAGGAAAAACAACAACAACAACAACAACAACAACAACGTCAATAGCGCTGAATAAAGTGCTACATCTGATCATATCGTGCTATCATCATGATCATAAAGGCCTGGGAGCATTTACAAGAGTTTAGCCGAGGATCAAAATAGCATTAGCAGAGAGATTGACTGCAGGTCGTATTCAAATTAAATGGACGAAAACGAACAATCGAGACAGTCTGAGTGCCGCTCCAACCCGATGAGAGAGTCCACAATGGAAATCTGAGTGCAGTGATGTACAGACAAACAAAACCCTCTCTCCGCTCTCTACTTTTTAAACTGTAAAGAGATCAACCTCCTTCTCCTTTGATAGCTGTTTTTTTTTTATAGGGTCATCAGGAGTGAGAGAGAAGACCATTATCCTGAGATTCACTAGCCGTCTCTTGGTTTCAAAGCCGTGGATTTTTTATCGTGAGATTCACTAGCCGTCTCTTGGTTTCAAAGCCGTGGATTACCCCTAAACCGCCGGTGGTTGCCGCAGGCCTCAGATGTCACGTGAGACCCCTGATAAAGACGACGCTGCTCACTTTGTCATCCTGAGGTGGACTTAGGCCCTCCCACCCCCATCAGGCTGGGGTGTTCTGGTGATTAGCAACAGATGTTGGCTAGGAGGCGTTGGAGGCATGAGTTGGTTTTTAGTGTGCGTAGAGGTGGAGGTATGGTGGGGGTCGGTTGGAAGAGT
>NC_045172.1:22147782-22160282 GCF_900700415.2 Clupea harengus | reverse complement strand
CGGGCACAACTGAGTGAACAAATTCACGCATGGTTATTCTGCCCCCCCGCACCCCCCCCCCCCCCCCCCCCCCCCCCCCCCCCCACCACAGAGCCTGAGGCCCCTGCTGTGCGTCTCTGTGATGAGCATCTCAATGGCTGTCGTTGTGGCTTATGTTGAGGAAATCTTTTCCCTGGAAAGAAGGCAAGTTTCCACGGCCAGAGTCTCTGCCCCCCCCCCCCCAACACACACACACACGTGTACACACACACACACACACACACACACCTGCACACACACACACACACACACGCACACACACACACACACACTCCCTGACCCTGCTTTGCTCCCCTGTCCCCCCGTCCTTGGCACTGCATCAAATCACACCTGCTCCTGTCCAAGTCCCCAGGGACACCTCCCTCCCTCCCCACACACACACACCTCCCTCCCCACACACACACACCTCCCCCCACACACACACCCACTGGGCTTAATCAACCATCACATTCTGGAGCAGCGGAGGGAAGTGAGGGACCATCTCCAGCCCTTAATTATGTTAAACGGCCCTGCTTGTCTTGGCATGGGCCTCACAGCTGCCTGCCTCTCTGCTCTCCGTGTCCCCCAGAGGCAGGGCTGGAACAGGGGGAGGAGGGAGTGTGGCCTCAGTATTATAACCTTTATTTAACCAGGAGAGACCCATTGAGATTAAGAATCTCTTTTTCAAGGGAGACCTGGCCAAGACAGGCAGCAGCATACATACAAACAAACATAGTTACAGACAGAAACACAAAAGGAGACAAAATGTAGGAGTTGAGTGTCGTAGCCAGGTACATTAAAAACATTAGCATCTTAAGGAATCTGTCTTCAGTTCTTTCATTTTTAATTTAAAAGCATTAAGCGAGATTAATTCCTTTAGTTTCAAGACATTTTGCAACATATTCCATGCCGAGGTTGCAGACTACACAAAAGCCCTCTTTGCAACTTCCGTACGGGCATAAGGGACAGATAGCATGACGCAGTCCTGAGAACGCAAAGAGTATTTCCCGGCACTTTTCTGCTTGATAAGGACACAAAGGTAGTATGGGAGCAGACCAAGAGTGGCCTCATATATAAAGGCGTACCAATGACAGAGCCTACGGGTGGCCAGAGCAGGCCATCCTACCCGAGAGTATAACTCACAGTGGTGAGTCAGAGCTTTACAGTTTGTGATGAACCTCAAGGAAGCATGGTATGCTGTGTCAACCTTATGAAGACAGTACACAGGGGGAGTAGGGAGTATACCTACCTACCTCAGTATACAGGGGAGTATGGAGTATGGCCTCAGTATACTGGGGAGTAGGGAGTATACCTACCTACCTCAGTATACAGGGGAGTATGGAGTATGGCCTTAGTATACAGGAGTAGGGAGTATGGAGTATGGCCTCAGTATACAGGGGAGTAAGGAGTATGGAGTATGGCCTCAGTATACAGGGGGAGTAGGGAGTATGGCCTCAGTACACAGGGGAGTAGGGAGTATACCTACCTACCTCAGTATACAGGGGAGTAGGGAGTATGGCCTCAGTATACTGGGGAGTAGGGAGTATGGCCTCAGTACACAGGGGGAGTATGGAGTATGGCCTCAGTACACAGGGGAGTAGGGAGTATACCTACCTACCTCAGTATACAGGGGAGTAGGGAGTATGGCCTCAGTATACTGGGGAGTAGGGAGTATGGCCTCAGTATATAGGGGAGTAGGGAGTATGGCCTCAGTATACTGGGGAGTAGGGAGTATGGCCTCAGTATACTGGGGAGTAGGGAGTATGGCCTCAGTATATAGGGGAGTAGGGAGTATGGCCTCAGTATACTGGGGAGTAGGGAGTATGGCCTCAGTATACAGGAGTAGGGAGTAGGGAGTATGGAGTATGGCCTCAGTATACTGGGGAGTAGGGAGTAGGGAGTATGGAGTATGGCCTCAGTATATAGGGGAGTAGGGAGTATGGCCTCAGTATACTGGGGAAGTCAGTTATGTGTAAGATATGACGACGACTACACAGAATGCTAATGGCCATATAAACTAAACTGAGAGAAAAGGCTAGCGTACAGAGATTAAATCAAGGGCTTATCAATTGTTTGATTTGTATTTCCAGAGACTTCAGTGTCAGACAAAACAAAAAGTACCAAAAACTTGAATAGTTGACAATTCAAGGACGAAGAGGCGCGTCAGTATTCCTCTGAACAAAATGAATGTTTGGGGCGCATGAGAAGACATAAAATCCTGTTTTTTATTTGAACCGGAGCAACATTTCGCTGCCTTTTTCAGTCTGCCTTGCGTCGGTGTCCTCCCTTCCCTGCAAACAGCCGCCCATAAATATCACAGCAAAACAGTTGGAGGGCTGCGCTTAGTGGAGATTTATAGGGTTCTTAAATACGGAAGGTAATGGGCTGAACGAGACTGTCGCAGTCCAAGCATCACCAAACTATTGGGTCTTAAAAGACAAAGAGCCTGGCACATAAATTAGGCTCGTCTCAGTTTACCACCCTTGGTTTTTCGAGAGGGATAATGTGGGAGACTTAAGAGAGGCAAAGAGACGTTTGGGCTCCTTTAAGACATCTATAGCACCCCCCCCCCACACACACACACGGTTCATATTCTTTGTTGGTATTCGTGAAAAGTTTCAAGCTAAGAACAATTGGGAAAATTCAGTTTTCTTGCACTAACTATGAAAAGCAATTGCCTTTCCCACACAGCGGTCAGGACTCTGAGTTTAAAGGGATACTGTAAGATGGAGATCAATAGCGTGCAATCAATCATTATATTATATCTAACGGTTCTTCCAGAGGAATGTGAGTTTGAAGTGAAGCATTGAAAGACATTTGTTTTACAGCCCACAAAAAAGCATTTTTCTTCCAAAATGGTTGCAGTAGTCCTTTGGCTGAGTTCTTGATGTATCATGTTTCCTTGTAAACGTTTTTTATTACGAAACCAGGAGACCACCTGGACTGAAGGGCTTGCTTCCATGGCTGTGATGGTCTGCATGACGGTGGTGGTGAACACAGGGGTTCGCATATTGCTGCATTCAAACAGGTCACATGATAGCTATACTGAAATTAACCTTTGACCCCCCCCCCCCCTTCTGTCCCTCTACACCCTCCCCTTCTGATACCCCCACCCACCCCCCTTCTCTTTCGATCTCTACCCGACCACAAGATTTATTTATTTTACAGTAGATATGCTCCACAGGAACTTTAGAAGCTAAAAGTGAAAAGTTCATCACCCAACATCCTCCTCTGTTGAGGTTGTTTGGATAAGTTTGGAGTTCCCTTACCTTCATCTATCACATACAAAGAAGATCTCCAGAACATGTTGTTGACACTTTGCCTTCTCACAATGTCAATGCTATTTTTTTTAAAGATGTAGAAGTAGGACAGTTTGACAGATGATCCGGTCACACTGTCAGTCAGACACAGTTTATTCTGTTCAACTGTCAAGTGCCTTTTACACGAGTTTGTTTGCTTAGTCTGTGGATGGTGTGTTTTGGGTAAGATTGTCTGATGACTGGCCTCCCTGACCGTGAGGAACACAAACAGAATCTGATGTGAGGTGGGGTGGGTGCGAGGGTCAGGTCATGGATCTGGATGGTTGACAAGTCAGTTGACAGGTGGTTTACAGATAGTTGAGAGTTGGACATAGTTGACAAGTTGTTGACAGTTTGTGGGGAGTCTGCTGTACCACTGAGCCTTTTGTCTCACCCTACCAAAAATCCCACTTTTTCACAACGCAGGGGATATTGCAAGAGGGTGACCATTACACCTTAACAGTGGTCATTAAGGTTTTATAGGCTACTTCCAGAAATAAAACTGATTACCTCGTGACATTTTGTATGATGACATTTTAAAGACATTCTGGAGACAAAAAAAACCCTGTGCACTGTGTAAGCAGCTGGCTAATAACATCGTCTTCACTCTCAGGTAATCTAGGGTAATCTCCTCTTTTTCGTCGCAAGCCATTCGTTAGCATAATATCTCTGAGCTTCTAACATCCACTTCAGCCTGCTATGAAGCGCAGATAGGGAGCACAGTTTGCATAGCTGGGAAATGACCGGACGCTCCAAAACAAGCCCTGCTTCCAGTAGACCCGCCCAGGTGCATTATGGGCCCAAGGTCAATCAGAGATCTTCCCAGAACCCAATTCACTGCCATGCATTATGGCAGGGGTTTTCAACTGGTTTTGTCCCAGGGACCACCATTCTGATCAGAAAGTAATCCGCGGCCCACTGATGTGCCAGTGATTCCCAAAACATTTTACAGTCCCGTACCCTTCTTTTTCATGTTTGTAACCGCCGCCGCCAAGCCCCCTCCCCCCGCACACATATTCTGCCTATAATACTTGTCAGTGTAATTTCTTCGCTGAATATGGGTCTACATCAGTATTTTGGGCAGTGCGACTTGGCTATTCAGACATAAATAAGTCGACGGGCCCAGGTATATTTATAAAAATGAAAAAAAGTCAATGGTGAACTGATCAACATAGGCTCATGTTGCGGACCCCCTGCAATGCCGTTGCGGACCACCAGGGGACAACGGACCTCTGGTTGAAAACCCCTGCGTTATGGGAATTTACCCTGAAAACAAAATGTGGAAAAATAATAAAATGTCAGGGAAAATGAAGAAAGGAGAGTTTTTGGGTGAGGCTAGTCCACCTTTGAACGACTTAGCCGACCAGAATAGCAACCAACATTTGCTAATTATTATGTTCAGTGACTGGGGCCGTAGAGTGGAGTCAGTGCAGCGGTTGCTTATGTGGGTCTGCAGCTCAAGATTTGAGCTTTGGGCTTCTTCCGTGTAATTACAGCCTACATGTGTGTGTGTGTGTGTGTGTGTGTGGACCTGAGGGAGGAGTGTGTGTGTGTGTGTGTGTGTGTGTGTGGATTTCGGACCTGAAGGAGCAGTGTGTGTGTGTGTGGATGTGGATGTGGACCTGAAGGAGGAGTGTGTGTGTGTGGATGTGGACCTGAAGGAGGAGAGTGTGTGTGTATGTGTGTGTGTGTGTGTGTGTGTGTGTGTGTGTGTGTGGATTTCGGACCTGAAGGAGCAGTGTGTGTGTGTGGATGTTGATGTGGACCTGAAGGAGGATTGTGTGTGGATGTGTGTGTGGATGTGAGGGAAGAGTGTGTGTGTGTGTGTGTGTGTGTGTGGATTTCGGACCTGAAGGAGCAGTGTGTGTGTGTGTGTGGATGTGGACCTGAAGGAGGAGTGTGTGTGTATGTGGACCTGAAGGAGGAGTGTGTGTGTATGTGGACCTGAAGGAGGATTGTGTGTGGATGTGTGTGTGGACCTGAAGAAGCAGTGTGTGTGATGATGTGGAGGAGTGTGTGTGTGTATATGAGGGAAGTGTGTGTTTATGGATGTGAGGGAAGAGTGTGTGTGTGTGGGAGTTGCTTCAGTGCCTTCTGACCTCTGGCAGCTAACCACGCTCTCAAAGAGACATGCAGAAAGCCTCTCTATTCATACTCTCATCCCTCTCTCTTTCACTCTTTCTCTGTCTTTCTCTTTTACCCCCCCCCCCTCTTTCCCTCTCTCTGTCTTTCTATTTCACGTCACCCTATTTCTCTCTCTCCCTTTATCTCTATCCTTCATGGTCTCTCCCTCACACTTGCTGGCCCCCCTTCTCTCTTTCTATCCCCCCTCTTCTCCCCCTCTCTCTCTGCCCCCCCCCTCTCTCTACCCCCCCCCCTCTCTCTCTCTCTCTGCCCCCCCCCCTCTCTCTCTCTGCCCCCCCCCTCTCTCTCTGCCCCCCCCCCCCCCCCCTCCTCTCTCTCTCTGCCCCCCCCCCTCTTAATCAGGCCATCGCCGCTCCATGGTGGTCCAGGTGCAGATGAGGGTTGGCGTGTTTGGAGGATTCTCGTCCGTCGGTGCTGGTGTGCTGTAAACACTCACCTCAGCTCTCGGGACAGAAAGCTCACACACACACACACACACACACACACACACACACACACACACACACACACCTCAGCTCTCGGGACAGAAAGCTCACACACACACACACACACACACACACACACACACACACACACACACACACACACACACACACACCTCAGCTCTCGGGACAGAAAGCACAGTAAATCAGCGATGGCACGCCGCCTGCCGTTAAACACGGCAAGGCTCGAAGCAGCAGCAGCAGTGTGTGCATATCATATCATAAACTCCGTATCCCCCCCCCCCCTTCCCCTCCTCGCACCTCTGTTAAACAGGAAAGCCGAAGTGAAATATTGTATTTGAATTTCGAAGCTTACACTACTCCCCAGCTGGAGGCCGCTGCTTGTCGGAAAGTGCAAATAGCTGGAGCTCTAAGAGAGATATGACACGGATCGCTCATATTTCATTTGACACCTCCGCCTTTGTGAAAGAAACGTCCTCAAACACTTGAGGAATTGTTTTGCTTTAAAAGGTATGGGGAGACTGTAATTGGGTATGAAAACAGTTGGGGCTTTTATTGCGTGACACCTGACAAGGAGCAGATCAGGCTTACTGTTCTCCCCGGCCAAATAAAACTCCATCAAGCTGCCAAATAGCAACGGAGCTAGCAACGGAACTCAAAGTGAAATCACCAGCGGCGGAACGCGGTGCCAAGAGGAGCAGCAGGGGAAGAGCGAGAGAAGTTGTGTTTGCAGGCATGGCGCTCAAGGTCGTGCTCAAGGTCGTGCTCAAGGTGGTGCTCAACGTCGTGCTCAAGGTCGTGCTCAAGGTCGTGCTCAAGGTGGCACTCAAGATGGTGCTGAAGGTGGCACTCAGGCACGTTGCTCTGTGACTTTAAGGGTCGTATTTTGAGGACCGTAACGGCTGGCAGAAACGGGAGCACATGCACACTTAGAACAAATTGGCTTCTTTCTAGAAACTCAAATTATGAATCGCTTTTTCGAGACACTTGTTAGAGGTGCAAATTGATACAATAAATAATAAGTCAAAACCATTTCCTCACTTCTTTCAAAATCAAAAGTCCTGATAGGAATTATGCACAGGAAAGTAAATAAAATATGTAAAGTAACTTATAAATAAACAGTGGATTTCCCTTTAGGACTTTATTTAGCCTCCCTCGCTACTACCCCAACAAAATGGCAATATCGCCGTAGGTTCTGGACAGTTTTACAAGGAATAACCCGTAGTTCTTCTTCTGTTTTTTCAAACAAATACATTAGTTGAAACATACTTATAGCTTGTCAGAACTGTTTGAAAATGACCTAACTCATCCCCTTTGAACTGACTGTTATATTGTTAAACTGGAAAGCCCATGTGATTTTGAGCCTGTACATTTTTTTTAAAATCTTTTTGCCTCCTTAGATTTCAGTCCAACGTTCGATATATCTCCTCTACATTCTGGAGAATGTATTTCAGACATGAGTAACATGTTATTTAATTCCACATTTACAGCTTTGGAGCTAGGTGCTGAAATATATGTAGAGCTTGCATCTTGGATTCTGTGTGGTGATGTGAAAGAATGATCTTAAGCCTTTGGCCTACAGCAACAGCATATTGGGGTTGTCTCAGGTAACAATGGTATTCCACGATAATTAGATTGAAATTTTATCCTTTAGTTACATTTATCCTGGGAACAAACTGCAGGCTATTGGTGCAGTTGATGCATCCACAACCCAAGCAGAACCGAACAGGGGAGTGAAAGCATCCTGAACCCAAGCAGAACCGAAGAGGGGAGTGAAAGCATCCTGAACCCAAGCAGAACCGAACAGGTGAGTGAAAGGCCGTTTAGCTGAGCACTGGATCACCTGGAGAGAGTGGCCATAAAGGTAGCCTATTCATGTGTGTAACACGAGGCTACTGCTGTAGATACACTAACGACATGGCATATCCCACACAAATGGGGAATACTTAAGATATGGGAGGCTGTGAGCTACCAGCTGTGATCAAAAAGTTCCCAGACTTTAAAAAAAAAAGCAAAAAACGTACCTCTTCTTCGAGATATTCAGCTTGCGCTAGGCCCTAGTATTCAGCACCCTCTGCGATGCTCTTTGGATCTCCTCCACTGTGTCAAAATGGCGATCCTGGCCAAATTTAAATCAGGTACCGGTTTTGCTTTTTAAAGGCGCAGTCACAGAAGTTTTTGTTTGATTTGATTTATGTTGTTGGTGACGTTGAAGGCCTGGATCAACCTGAATGCAATCTTTGCGTTCTGTGGCGGCCAAGAAAAGAGATCTTTTGCAGAAAATGCGCTGGTGTTTCTTCTTCTGCCTTGGTCAAATTAGACTGCCGTATGTCAATAGAAATAACAATTTATTGCGTTTTCACATCACGGATGACATTTCTTTACTGCTGACTCTGCATTTAATTCAAGTCGGACAGATTAGACTAGGCCTACCTCTTCCAGACTTTCAAGGGGTTTAACCTTTTTAAAAAGCCTGGCAGGTTATGCGTTTCCTTCAGGGATATCCGAGATGGATTAATTGCAATAACTCATGACACAGGTTTGCTCCTGCTTCCTTGCCAGTTACAGAAATATGTAGGCATAAGTGCAACTCGTCCAAAAAGAGAATATTTTCGCCACCCCCCCCCCCCCAATCAAAAATCTTTGGTTTGCGGAGAACTTCGTTTGTTGCCAGAGTTTAGACAACCCGACCGATCATAATCGGCCGTTTCCGCCAACCGTTCATCTTCCTCAAAATAGGGCCATTTGTGCAGGGATTTTTCCCCCTAACTAATCTAATTGTACGTTTGAGTTATAATTCCGCTAACCCTAACCCTAACCCTAACCCTAACCCTAACCCCAACTAATCTAATTGTACGTTTAAGTTTTTACCACATTTGAGTTCTAATTTTGCGAGCCGCACAAGCCCCTGTGCCTCCCCCTTCGACTTCCCCCACAGAAACCTAAGTTAACGCACACGAGTGCAGCCCAGTGCAGAGGAGCATTCACGCCTCCCTGTCTTACCCACCTCCCTGTCTTACCCACCCCCCTGTCTCACCTACCCCCCTGTCTTACCTACCTCCCTGATGTAAGCTGATATGTCATTCACGCCTCCCTGTCTTACCTCCCTCCCTGTCTTACCCACCCCCCTGTCTTACCCACCTCCCTGTCTTACCCACCCCCCTGTCTCACCTACCCCCCTGTCTTACCTACCCCCCTGAGCCCAGTGAGGAGCAGCATTCACGCCTCCCTGTCTTACCCACCTCCCTGTCTTACCCACCCCCCTGATGTAAGCTGATATGTCAGGAGATCCAATCAATGCAAATCTTGAGATCTACTTTACTTGATCTACCTGGCCAGGTAGTGGTTAGGGTTAGCCCCCCTCATTGTGTAGTGACATCCCTGACTGAGGGGAACTTCATTATTTAACTGTCAGTGATTGGGGTGCCCTGTCCCCCCGAATGTCTGTGCACGGCCCTGTGAGTTAGCGTGTGTGTGAGTGAGTGTGTGAGTTAGAGTGTGTGTGTATGAGTGAGTGTGTGAGTTAGAGTGAGTGTGTGCATGTGTGTGAGTGAGTGTGTGAGTTAGAGTGTGTGTGAGTGAGTGTGTGAGTTAGAGTGTGTGAGTTAGAGTGTGCGAGTTAGAGTGTGTGTGAGTGAGTGTGTGAGTTAGAGTGTGTGTGAGTGAGTGTGTGAGTTAGAGTGTGTGTAAGTGAGTGTGTGAGTTAGAGTGAGTGTGTGCATGTGTGTGAGTGAGTGTGTGAGTTAGAGTGTGTGTGAGTGAGTGTGTGAGTTAGAGTGTGTGTAAGTGAGTGTGTGAGTTAGAGTGTGTGTGAGTGAGTGTGTGCATGTGTGTGAGTGAGTGTGTGAGTTAGAGTGTGTGTGAGTGAGTGTGTGAGTTAGAGTGTGTGTGAGTGAGTGTGTGTATGTGTGTGAGTGAGTGTGTGAGTTAGAGTGTGTGTGAGTGAGTGTGTGCATGTGTGGCGAGGGTGAGTGTGTGCGTGTGAGTAAATGTGTGTGAAAGGGAAAGAGAAAATTAGTGTTTACGCGTGGGTGTTTATGAGTCTGTGTATGTGTGAGTGTACATGTGTGTGTGTTTGTGTGTGTGTTCGAGAGAGAGAGAGTGTGTGAGAGGGGTTTGTTTATAAAGTCTCAGTGTGGGACCACTTCAGTGAGTTTGGAGGCCTTTACCACCAAGGAGCTGTCAACAGAGGTCCAACAGCTTAATTCCACACAGGATTTGGACACACACACGCGCGCGCACACACACACACACTAACACACACACACACACACACTAACACACTCACACTTTAACTCCCTAATCCTTGTCAAAAGCCCAAATGAAAATGTCTGTATGGTGACATTAAGTGTTTCCGTCGATAATTCTCACTGTGCTCCGAAATAGCCATGACCACTAAACAGCTTACTGCTTACTTAAGTAATTAGCACGACTGGGCTTGCCAGCTTTCATCATTTCCTGCCATTGAGCTCTAATATAAAAAATGCCCAAACTGGAACGGGGGGTGGGGGGTGGGGGGTGTGGGGGGGTCGGGGGCAGTAGAGTTTAACACAAAGGGTATGGTGGAGAAACCTCGTGTTGCTAATTAGTCTATAATTCCATTTTTATATGCCATGCTTGTGCCTGTGATTTAGTGTGCCTCTGGAGGTTAAATGCATTAGCGTTTAGAGAAGGGAAAGTCCCTGGGCGTGGAATGCTTGTTCAGCCTTTTATTAGGCCTCTTCTTTTTCATTAAGCTTCTTCTCTTTTCCGCTCAACCAACATTTTTTCGCTGCGTTTTCCTGACGATCTACTTACCCTTCTCTTGAGTCTTTCTGACCACGTCTGTCTTGCCACCAGTGTTGCACTACTTGAGGCCGGGACTCGGACTTAGGGAATAGGGACTCAATTAAAAACTATTCTTTGGGGACTCGGACTTGGACTCGGACTCGAATATTGGGGACTCGAGACTCGACTCAGACCCTACGGTTTAGTGCCGCAACTCCAACACTGGTTACCACATGGTAGTCCTTTGCACTGTCACGCTCACAACATGACCTACTGTACCTCACTCTCCCATTGAGGCCTCAGCTCTTGTCTTGTAAGCCAGTTAGCCGCTAAGCACCCAAACATTCGACTCCCACTTGAGTCGCTGGGCTGTGAGTTACATTCTCTAACTCCCACCACCCAGCACGCCCCCTTCCCACGTAAACGCTTCCCACTCTTCGGTGCGCTCCCCTCTTTCTCCTTGTCAGTTTTAATGGGTAGCAGAGGCTGCTGCTGGACCAGGCGCCTGGAGCCCGTTTGATGTTGATTGTTGTTGTAAATTCTCTGGTCCTCTCCCCCAGCTCCGCGCATCCAGCCAGCGCAGGGTGGAGATGGGGTGTGTGTGAGTTTGTGTGTGCATGCTTGTGTGTGTGTGTGTGTGTGTGAGTGTGTATGTTTGTGTGTGTGTGTGTGTGTGTGTGTGTGTGCGTGCTTGTGTGTGTGTGAGTGTGTGTGTGTGTGTGTGTGTATGTTTGTGTGTATGTTTGTGTGTGTGTGTTTGTGTGTGTGTGTGCATGCTTGTGTTTGTGTGTGTGTGTATGTGTGTGTGTGTGTTTGTGTGTGTGTGTGTGTGTGTATGTGTGTGTGTGTGGGTTTGAGAACGGACAGCGTGTCTGTGGAGCTTTGAACACACACCAGAAATATCTCACCGCGAAGATGAGTAGTGGCGGGTGGCGAAATATAAGAGAAAAAAAAGAGAAAAAAAAAGACGAGGAGGAATGAGACAAAAATAAAAAAGAGAGTGGAAGGGTTTTTGGCCAATAGGAACGGGACGGGTTTGGGTTTGTGTTTTTGGGAGGGTGCTGAGGAGCTGTGGAATGTTTGTTATTCTGCAATACTTATTACCCTGGAAACGCCTGTCAGACCGGCTTACTGACACCAATTTTATGGGACTCTGGTCGACAGATCCTGCATGGGCTCGGGCGGCGAACCAGAGAGGGATGTCACACGCACATGACAACCGTGTGATAGAGCCGCCGCCATCTGCTGCTCCGCCTCCTCCGCACTGCCTCATCCTCCTCCTCTGGGGATCCCAGCGGGCTGCGTGTGTGGTCCTCACTCCACCCTCCACCTCTGGGGATCCCAGCGACTGCGTGTGTGGGGTCCTCACTGCCTCATCCTCCTCCTCTGGGGATCCCAGCGGCTGCGTGTGTGGGGTCCTCACTCCACCCTCCTCCTCTGGGGATCCCAGCGACTGCGTGTGGGGTCCACACTGCCTCACCCTCCACCCTCCACCTCTGGGGATCCCAGCGACTGCGTGTGTGGGGTCCGCACTGCCTCACCCTCCACCTCTGGGGATCCCAGCGGGCTGCGTGTGTGGGGTCCTCACTCCACCCACCTCTTGGGGATCCCAGCGGCTGCGTGTGTGGGGTCCTCACTCCACCCTCCACCCTCCACCTCTGGGGATCCCAGCGACTGCGTGTGGGGTCCTCACTGCCTCACCCTCCTCCTCTGGGGATCCCAGCGGGCTGCGTGTGGGGTCCTCACTGCCTCACCCTCCTCCCTCCACCTCTGGGGATCCCAGCGACTGCGTGTGGGGTCCTCACTCCACCCTCCACCCTCCTCCTCT
>NC_045172.1:22090282-22120282 GCF_900700415.2 Clupea harengus | reverse complement strand
ATATGCTCCTCTTTGAGGAGCGTGTGTGTGTGTGTGTGTGTGTGTGTGTGTGTGTGTGTGTGTGTGTGTGTGTGTTCCCTCAACGGAGCCATGGGAGAGACAGCATTAGTCACTCCTCCACGTCTGAACATTCAAACACACACACACACACACACACACACACACACACACACACACACACACACACACACACACACACCAAAGTGTGATGCACATTGCAAAATGCCTGTAGCGTTACAACACACAGAAAGACACATACAGACAAAGGCACACACACACATCAAAACACGTGAAACACACACACACGCACACACTGACAGACATACATACGTACATACTCAGACACACTCATAGACACACATAAAGGCACATACATAAACACACACTTTTACATGACATACACGCTGATACACACACACACACACATCCACTGGAGATGTGACTGACGCTGAAGCGACTGTAAAGGCCATACACACTGATACACACACACCCACACACACACACACACACACATCCACTGGAGATGTGACTGACGTTGAAGGGACTGTAAAGTGAAAAGAGGGCGACTCTGATTGGTTCCCTCCGGCTGCAGGATGTGCTGTGATAGGCAGTCCCTCTCAGACCCCTCCTCTTATGGCCGGACTGAGGAGCACCGGAGCACCGGAGGACCGGTCCGGTGATAAAAGAGTGTGTGGGTATGCCTCTGCCTCTGCCTCTGCCTCTGCCTCTGCCTCTCTGACCACACACACACACCCACGTGTGTGGGATTCATTGGTCACCACGGGGCCGTAATTGGGGGGAAGGAGTCAACGAGCTATCCCCACAAATGCCTATGAAGAGAGGAGAGGGGAGAGGGGAGGAGAGGAGGGGGAGAGGAGAAGAGGAGAGGAGAGGAGAGGAGGGGAGAGGAAGTGGGAGGGGAGGAGAGGTGAGGAGAGGGGAGAGGGGAGAGAGGAAGGGGGAGGGGAGGAGAGAGGAGAGAGGGGGAGAGGAGAAGAGGAGAGGAGAGGAGAGGAGGGGAGAGGAAGTGGGAGGGGAGGAGAGGTGAGGAGAGGGGAGAGGAGAGGAGGGGAGGGGAGGAGAGGATGGGGGAGGAAATGACAGGGGGAAGGAATGGGTGATGGTGGGGGGGTTGAAGATCTGTTGGGAGGGTTATGAGAGCAGAGCTGGGCATGGGGGGGGGTTATAAGCGGAGGGGCGGTAGCCGCCGAGGATGATGGGACTGCTGCACTAATATCAATGTGCTCTAATGACTCAGGGGTTCCGCTCCTTACTCTTCACCACCGCAATTAACCGCAGAGGGGAGAAGAATACTGAGCAGGGGTTGTGTGTGTGTGTGTGTGTGTGTGTGTGTGTGTGTGTGTGTGTGTGTGTGTGTGTGTGTGTGTGTGTGTGTGTGTGTGTGTGTGTGCGTTTCCATGTGTGGTGTATGTCAAGTTTGGTGTGTTTGCGTGTGTGTGTGTGTGTGTTTCCATGTGTGTTATATGTGTAGTGAGTGTGTGTGAATGTGTGTGTGGTGTGTGCAAACACACGCTCACACACTCACACGCTCACACACATTAGGAGCTATGGCCCTCCTGGGTTGCACCCTGCAGTAATGTACAGAGGGAAAGAGCTCTCTGAACACACACACACACACACACACACACACACACACACACACACACACACACACACACACACACACACACACACACACACACTCACACACACACAGCCGGTGGGCTCTGTGAACAGCCCAGGGGTGACTGAGACTGCCTGGAAGCCTCTGTGAACATTGCGAATCCTAGCAGGCATTCTCTGAGCCAGCTCGCGTTCCCACCGAAGGACCCAAGCAGAGAGAGACTCTTCCCCGGCACACCATGGGATGGTGCTCCAGAGACCGGCCCAGACGGGAACAGAACCGGAGCCAGAACCGGAAACATATCTGTGCCGGGTCTTTCTTATCCAAAACCAACTGCTATGATTGACGTTTGACTTCCTGTCCCCTGGTTTCACCAGCACAGTGAGCTCCTAGAGGGAGAGGGGTAGGTGTGTGTGTGTGTGTGTGTGTGTGTGTGTGTGTGTGTGAGTGTGGGTGTGTGTGTGTGTGTGTGTGTGTGTGAGTGTCGATGTGTGTGTGTGTGTGAGTGTCGATGTGTGTGTGTGTGTGTGTGTCTGTGTGTGTGTGTGTGCATCAGCACCCCTGCGGACGGATGCACCTTGTTTAAGAGGAGAGCAGGACGCCCAGGGAAGGTGACGGGTTTGTGTGGTTAATTAAAAATCATCTCTCGTGGGTGTTGGCTCAGTAGGGACCTGGAGCACAGCGACACCCAGTCACACTCACAGGCCCCTCTACATCCTGTGCATGGCAGTGTGTGTGTGTGTGTGTGTGTGTGTGTGTGTGTGTGTGTGTGTGTGTGTGTGAGAGCGTCTGCGTCTGTGTCTGCGTTTGCGTGTGCCTGTGCGTGTGTGAGAGAGAGAGAGAGAGAGAGAGAGAGAGAGAGACAGAGAGCCGACGAGCTAAGACAAGAGCGATTGCAAATGTCGGTGTAACTGTATTACAGTACATGTGAATGTGTGCATGTTTGAATTATTTTTAACCTGTGGGAAGATAATACATTATTGTGAATAAAGCCATTGTTAATGTGTGTGTCTGTGTTTGTGTGTGTGTGTGTGTGTGTGTGTGTGAGAGAGAGAAACAGAGACAGAGAGAAAGAGAGAGAGAATGAGGATGAGTACAGAGGTGTATGAGTCTCTGTGTGTTACTGTCAGTGTGTGTGTGTGTGTAGATGTCCATGTGTGTGTCCAAACACAGACCTAAATTGCCCCATCTCCTCCCTCCTCCCAAGATGCTGATGAGAGGAAGGGATATTTACCAAGGCAGGCAAAGTCAGCTCTGGTGTAATTTGAATCCCCATGAATGCAGACATGAGTACTCTCTCTCTCTCTCTCTCTCTTTCTCTCTCTCTCTCTCTCTCTCTCTCTTTCTCTCTCTCTCTCTCTCTCTTTCTCTCTCTCTCTCTCTCTCTCTCTCTCTTTCTCTCTCTCTCTCTCTCTCTCTCTCTCTTTCTCTCTCTCTCTCTCTCTCTCTCTCTCTCTCTCTCTCTCATGTGTGTAATAGCCTCCATTTGAACTGATGATGCTGAGCAGAATAAATAGCCTAATGATGAAGTCACAAGTTCATTGCCTGTAGAAATCCACACCACATTCTGCTCTCATCAATCTGTTCCTCCCTCATATACATACTGCACACACACACACACACACACACACACACACACACACACACACACACACACACACACACACACACACACACACACACACACACACACACACACACACACACACACACACATAAATGGAAATACAGACACACAAACACTTGGACACACTAAAACGCACAGAGTGACATGTTGTAAAAGAGGAGGGAGGTTAGTGTGTGTGGGTGTGTTAGAGTGTGTCTACATGTGTGTGTGTGTGTGTGTGTGTGTGTGTGTGTGTGTGTGTGTGTGTGTGATACACAGTTGCCTGGGGGCATCCCTGCACTGCAAACACTCCCAAGAGTGTCTGGTGTGTGACACAGAGTCAGCACACTGAATAAATAACTCACCTGAGACCAGAGACTCAACACTAACGAGACACAGCAGAGCAAAGGCATGTATGTTATACAGTGGGGAAAATAAGTATTTGAACCCCTGCCGATTTCGCAAGTTTGGCCACTTGCAAAGAAATGTGTGATCTATAATTGTAATAGTAGGTTTATTTTAACAGTGAGAAACAGAATATCAACAAAAAAATCCAGAAAACTGCATTTTATAACATTTATGACTTAATTTGCATTTGATGCAGAAAATAAGTATTTGAACCCCTAGCAAAACATGACTTAGTACTTGGTGGAATAACCCTTGTTGGCAAGCACAGACGTCAGACTTTTCTTGTAGTTGGTCACCAGGTTTACACACATCTCAGGAGGGATTTTGGTCCACTCCTCTTTGCAGATCCTATCCAAATCCTTAAGGTTGCGTTTTCAATGGGAGGGAATGAGGGAATGAGGGAATGAGGTTCAAGCCCAATATTCCACATTACATGGCCCCATCCATAGTCCCCTCAATGCAGTGGAGTCATCCTGTTCCCTTGGCAGAGAAACAGCCCCAAAGCATAATGTTTCCACCTCCATGTTCGACAGTGGGGATGGTGTCATATTCAGCATTCTTCCCCCTCCAAACGCAGCAAGTCGAGATGATGCCAAAGAGCTTGATTTTGGTCTCATCTGACCACATCCTGTCTCCCAATCCTCCTTAGAATCATTCAAGTGTTCATTGGCAAACTTCAGACGGCCCTGTACATGTGCTTCCTTGAGCTGGGGGACCTTGCGAGTTCTGCAGTACTTCAAACCATTACGGCGTAGTGTGTTGCCAATGGTTTTCTTGGTGACTGTGGTCCCAGCTGCCTTGAGATCATTCACAAGCTCCCCCTGTGTAGTTCTGGGGTTATTCTGCACCTTTCGGATGATCACCGATACCGCACGAGGGGATATCTTGCATGGAGCCCCAGACCTAGAGCAATGGACAGTTGTTTGGTGTTGCTTCCATTTACGAATAATCGCACAAATAGTTGTCTGCTTCTCACCAAGCTGCTTGCCGATGGTTTTGTAACCCATTCCAGCCTTGTGCAGGTCTACAATCTTATCTCTGACGTCCTTGGTCAACTCTTTGGTCTTGCCCATGGTGGTGAGGTTGAAGGTGTGAAGTATGATTCTTTGGACAGGTTTCTTTTATACACGTCACCAGTTGAGATCAGGTGTACCTTGTTAGGCCTAATGAGGACTAATCTGTGTGCTTCTTGGGCACATAACTGGTCATTGGGAGCCAGAATTCTTGCTGTTTGCTTGGGGGTTCAAATACTTATTTTCTGCATCAAATGCAAATTAAGTCATAAATGTTATAAAATGCAGTTTTCTGGATTTGTTTGTTGATATTCTATTTCTCACTGTTAAAATACACCTACCATTACAATTATAGATCACACATTTCTTTGCAAGTGGCCAAACTTGCGAAATCCGCAGGGGGTTCAAATACTGGTTTTCCCCACTGTATATGAGCAAAGGATACAGATCCCTTCGGTGTGTGTGTGTGTGTGTGTGTTTTTGCATCTGAAATAAGTGTCTTTATAGAGCCTGTTTTTATATCAATATTTCACTCAGTTGGCTTCTCACTTTCTCCATTTTGTTTCCTGATTTCCATCCTGCTGTGGTATGTGTGCTCCTCTGCGAGGCTTTAGCAGGGTGGCAGTGTGTGGCCTGTACGTGCGTGGGGTGGGAGTCACCTCTCCTTCTTCTCCTCTCTGCTCCTCTCTTCTCCTCTCCTTCTTCTCCTCTGCTCCTCTCCTCTCCACTTTTCTCCTCTTCTCTCCTCTCCTTCTTCTCCTCTCTGCTCCTCTCCTCTCCTCTCCTCTCCTCTCTGCTCCTCCTCTCTCTCCTTCTTCTCCTCTCCTCTCCTCTCTGCTCCTCCTCTCTGCTCCTCTCCTCTCCTCTCTGCTCCTCCTCTCCTCTCCTCTCCTCTCCTCTCTGCTCCTCCTCTCCTCTCCTCTCCTTCTTCTCCTCTCTGCTGCTCTCCTCTCCTCTCCACCTCCTCTCCTCTCCTTCTTCTCCTCACCTCTCTGCTCCTCTCCTCTCCTCTCCTCTCCTTCTTCTCCTCTCTGCTGCTCTCCTCTCCTCTCCACCTCCTCTCCTCTCCTTCTTCTCCTCTCTGCTGCTCTCCTCTCCTCTCCACCTCCTCTCCTCTCCTTCTTCTCCTCACCTCTCTGCTCCTCTCCTCTCCTCTCCTCTCCTCTCTGCTCCTCCTCTCTCTCCTTCTTCTCCTCTCCTCTCCTCTCTGCTCCTCCTCTCCTCTCCTCTCCTCTCCTTCTTCTCCTCTCCTCTCCTCTCCTTCTTCTCCTCTCTGCTGCTCTCCTCTCCTCTCCACCTCCTCTCCTCTCCTTCTTCTCATCACCTCTCTGCTCCTCTCCTCTCCTCTCCTCTCCTCTCTTCTCTGCTCCTCTCCTCTCCTCTCCTCCTCTCCTCTCCTCTCCTCTCCCCATCCTGGTTCTCCGTGTTTCAGCGGCAACCCTCAAAAGCTCATCATCTCTCTCATCCCTCATTACCCAGGCTTTTTATTTTTAGCGCAGGGAACGTGGGAAACCCAATCAGGCTTTCCACTCTCTCTCTCCCTCCTTCCCTCCTGCTCTCTCTCTCCCTCCCTCTCTTTGCCTGTCTCACTTTCACATCCACCCTCATTTAGAGAAACAAATTGTTTAGGCAAGGCAAGCTCAGGTGGAGGAGTCCCTGCAGGAAGCGGAGGTAATGAGAGGAGGAACGGGAGCGATACAAAAAGAGTGATACAAGCACCAGCAGTAAATGAGACTGCAGGGACCGGCTGTCTGACTAAGGACAAAGGAAAGAAAACACCGAGAGAGAGAAAGAGCGGAAAAGAAAAAAACCTGTTAAAGAGAAACACAAGTTTACAAGCATCAGCTGATACGACCCACCACCGTGGCTGTAAAATACGCTCCGCAAGGTGTGTGTGTGTGTGTGTGTGTGTGTGTGTGTGTGTGTGTGGAGACGGGGGTGTGGTGTCTGTCAAACTAATCAGCCGTATGTTTGTTTCCTCATCACAAAATACATTTGAACTCCACCTGCTCTGTGCTGCAGGAATAGGCCCCCTTCATGGTCTCCACTGTCTGTGATCAACCAATCTCGTCTCCACCACTTTTGACAACGGAAAATAAAATCTCCCCACGGTGAACAGAAAGCTTCGGGAAACAAAGTTCTTCATCACTAGTTGAAAGCTGTCGGAAGCACCATGTTTGGTTCCAATGCATTATATTAGCTGTTTGATAAAAATGCAGGCTTTTCTATTGAATGTTCAGAAATGTTATGTCTTTCTGGCTACGTATATATATGTGTTTTTAAAACGCTCTAACGGACTTTCTAAGTGTTGCTACCATCCCTAATTTAGTTTGTCTGTTTAGATGAAGGCATTTCTAGAGTTTGCGTTCCTCTCTAATTCACCTTCCATCTGCAGAGGTTTGTCTCTACAGTGCATGTGCAGCCTACCACACACACATATCCATTACACAACCAATCACCCCCTTGAAGTGGGTGGCAGCCTGAATGAGCAGAACTGCATGATGGGATGGGGGAAATGAAGGACGCCTACAGTTCTGTAAGTGTGCCTCCTCAGGTCCAATCAAGGGGGTTTTTGAGGGGCACTGCTTACCTATCTAGTAAATGGCCTCTGTGATGCTCGGGGGGAGACTCATTACAGCGTAGAAGAGTCAGCCTGGACGTGCTTATCTGTCCTCAGGCGCTGCGATCCAGGACAGCCAGCGCTGCGGCGGCGACGGCGGCGGCTCCTCGCCCTCCTCGCCCTCCTCGCCCTCCTCGCCCTCCTCTCCCCTTCTCTGGGTCTGACGGCACAGCGTGGAGTGGAGTGGGGCAGGTTTGCTTTGCTCAAAAGCTGGCCTGTCCCAGGAGGGTCTTATTGGCCACAGGCATCCACCGGGCCCTGCCGCTAAACTGGGCCTGCTCTGATTTCCTGCCGGGATATTGAAATGGGCAGCCATGCATTTAGCGCATGCAGAGGCGTCGGGGGAAATTGCATTCTTATCTCAGTCATAAAAACAGAGTGCAGATGAAAAATGCTCCAGAGGAATGGCGAGAGAACGCTTTAATGGTGACCTTGGAGGAAAAAGTGTTTGTGTGTGTGTGTGTGTGTGTGTGTGTGCGTGTGTGGTTGTGTGTAAGAGAGAGAGAGAGAGAGAGAGAATAAGAGAGAGGAACTAGTGGGTATGTGCTCTAAAAAATATGCCTGCTCAACAAAAATCCTGTGTGACTGAACAACAAACAAAGAAATCAAAACAAATACACACAAATCAACATATAAACAAATAAATCCACACACTCATAGGTGTTTGCATTTAGTTATGACAAGCCCTCTAGAACACGTACCTGTAAAACACAAAAAACAACTACAGGTTTGTGTAACTTCCACTTTAAAAACGTTCCCAGTCTCCCCATCAATGGAGAATAATATCTCAATGAGCGGGGCTTGTCAGTGGTTGATTAAGGCCCTTCATGATCATCATCTCTGAAGAAAATGGCTTTATAGAGGGCCAGACTGAATGAGAAAGGTTGATTAATCTTTTCAGTTGTACTTTCCTTGATTGTCTTCCCTTTTTGCCTGGGGAAGTGTGTGTGTGTGTGTGTGTGTGTGTATGTGTGTGTGTGTGTGTGTGTGTGTGTGTGTGTGTGCGCGCGTGTGTGTGTGTGTGTGTGTGTGTGTGTGTGTGTGTCTGTCTCTGTGTCTGTGTGCGTGTGGGGAGGTAAGCATCCCAGGATCCACAGATCAGTCATTGAGAAAGATCCAGTGGTAGGTCATCAGTGAAATACAGGGTTTAACATCAATTAGCTGTAATTTCTAATGGGGATTGAGTCTCCCTTTAGTTTCATGAAGATGAAATACACTCAGCTACAGTGAACAGAATGGTTTCCAAAATGTATTCATCATGTTGAATAGCTGGGGACGAGACCTACTTAGGCAGCATAAAGGATAACAAAGGTATTAATTAAAACTTCCCTCTTCCTCAAGCACATTCCTCATACATCTTATTGATTTATTGCCAAAATGAAGCACGGAAGTGGTCTTTGTTTAATGTACGTGAGCATCCCATGTGTTTTCTGTACAATTTACACATCATCTAGAGAAACGTGACTGTAATACTAAAGCGACACACAGCTACTGTTTGTGGTGAAGATATGTCTCAGGTCAAATGCTGTGCACGGTTTTCTTTTGAAACAGAACTGTCTTTGGGACTGAGATCGGAGAGAATGCCTAAGTATGCCTTTCATTTGATTTCGATGGCCGGTAGGATAGTTGCTTTTTCTGTCATTGACGAATTCTTTTTATTTTTGCGAGCTGATCTAAGCTTGCAACCTTGTGTTTTAACGACAGTGTTGAAAGTGAAAGATGAAAGTGGTGAGTTGGTACACAGACCAGAGACGCACTGGCATGGCCCAGCATGTGGTGTAGCGACCAGAGACACACTGGCACGGCACAGCGACCAGAAACACACTGGCACGGCACAGCGACCAGAGACACACTGGCATGGCACAGCATCGGGTGTATAGACCAGAGACACCCTGGCATGGCACAGCGACCAGAAACACACTGGCACGGCACAGCGACCAGAGACACACTGGCATAGCACAGCGACCAGTGACACAGTGGCATGGCACAGTATGTGGTGTAGAGACCAGAGACACACTGGCATAGCACAGCGACCAGTGACACAGTGGCATGGCACAGTATGTGGTGTAGAGACCAGAGATACACTGGCATGGCACAGCATGTGGTGTAGAGACCAGAGACACACTGGCATGGCACAGCGACCAGAAACACACTGGCACGGCACAGCGACCAGAAACACACTGGCACGGCACAGCGACCAGAGACACACTGGCATGGCACAGCATCGGGTGTATAGACCAGAGACACACTGGCACGGCACAGCGACCAGAGACACACTGGCACGGCACAGCATCGGGTGTATAGACCAGAGACACACTGGCACGGCACAGCATCGGGTGTATAGACCAGAGACACACTGGCACGGCACAGCGACCAGAGACACACTGGCACGGCACAGCGACCAGAGACACAGTGGCATGGCACAGCATCGGGTGTATAGACCAGAGACACACTGGCATGGCACAGCATGTGGTGTAGAGACCAGAGACACACTGGCATGGCACAGCGACCAGAGACACACTGGCACGGCACAGCGACCAGAAACACACTGGCATAGCACAGCGACCAGTGACACAGTGGCATGGCACAGTATGTGGTGTAGAGACCAGAGACACACTGCCATGGCACAGCGACCAGAGACACACTGCCATGGCAGAGCATGTGGTATAGAGACACACTACCATGGCACAGCATGTGGTATAGAGACACACTACCATGGCACAGCACGTGGTATAGAGACACACTACCATGGCACAGCATGTGGCCTCGTGAGAAGACTCTTGCTCTCTCTTGCCCCGTCCCTCTCCCTTTCTCAATTTCATTTTAAAGCATTACTGGTATTACACATTTTTACATCTCAATTGCAGTGGAATATGCAATTCCCTCCCTCCCTCCCTCTCTTTCTCTCTCTCTCTCTCTCTCACTCTTGTCCATCTCTGTCTCTCTCAATCTGTCTCTCAAAATCATACATTTATTATTTTTCTCTCTCGCTCTCTCTCTCTCTCACACACACACTCAATATCCCTGCTTTTCTCACTTCATCTCTCTCTTTCTCTCTCTCCATCTCTCTCTCTCTCTCTCTGTCACTCTCTGTCTCTCTCCTCTCTTATTTCCTCTCCCTCCATCCCTAAGCATGTCATTCCGAGCCCAGTGGAGAAGTGCTGAGTTGGAGCCCGTCCCTGGCAATAACACCGTGGCATCCATCTTCACAGGCAGATATTACTCTCTCTCTGAACGTCGGCCAAAAAAATTAAACTTTATAACCTTCCCCCACACGAGCGCCGCGCCATTGAACAAAGAGTCGTGAAAAGCCTCGACACAGCCAACCGCAGACTTTGTGCTGCAATTTGGCGGGGAACTGCTTATCTTGCAATATTCAATATCCCGAGCAGAAACATATTGAAATAGAAATGACTCTGGGATGACAGTATTTTTTTCTCTAATGCAAGGGGGGGGCGGGGAGGTGGGGACCGGCCGCCTCTGCTTCGCAATGTCACCGTGTCGAGAGCCAGAGGATATCTTCATTAGTGCCGGCGGGCGGACCCTGGCAGGACGCAGGCAGTGGCGCTGCCGATCCGGGCCCAAGTGAACTCGTCGTTCACCTTTTTTGTTTTGTTCGGGATTATGCTAAAATCCCCCCTTCACGGCCCAGCCTGAGCCGCTGCCTCTCGGCGCGGGAACAAGCTTAACGTGTCATCCCCGTCCCATTAGTCTGACCGTGCTCCAGCCCGTTCCAGCCGCGAGGAAAAAGAAAAAAAAAAACGTCTCTAAACCCAGATTATTGAGAGCTTCCCGGTCACACCTAAAATTAGAGGAATTTGGTTCCTTTTGATATCTACAATGGAGCTGGGATGGAAATGTTCCTCTTGCATGGCCGCTGATGAAGCTTCCGGTAATGGGAAGCGGTATATAACATGGGTGTAATGTTTGAATTAATATGTAAAGAATTCATGAGAGTTTTGAGTTCTGCATGCTTGAGCAAAATGAATGTCTTAGCTCTATTCTCCTCCCTTGGCTGGACATGTGTGTGTGTGTGTGTGTGTGTGTGTGTGTCTTCAGTCATGGACATGGACGTATTCAGTCATTTAATTTCTTCTACAGGATAGAGCTGTTAGCCTCCTGAAGACCGCTAAGAAACTGTTCTCTGGTCAGTGAGAAAAGAATAAATTGGCACACATGCATTTTTGTATGTTAGCATCTGTGTTTATGTGTGTGTGTGTGTGTGTGTGTGTGTGTGTGTGTGTATGTGTGTGTGCATTTGTGTGCATGTGTGTGTATGTACACATCTGTATGCGTGCGGGTGTGTGTGGCATCCGATGCCGGCCCAGTTGTGGCCCGGATACGGCCCAGACGTGGCAGACTCCACCCCTGATCTGGGCCGGATCGGCACCACAAGCAGCAGCTGTGGATTTTAATCCAGTTCCCCGCATCTTGGGTTCTCTACCCCAGGAGCAGGCCCGGGGTGGGTAATCGGGAGAATCGGGAGAGTTCCCGGTGGGCCGCTTCACTTCTGGGCCGGTCGAGAATTTCATTTTTTGACATTTGTCACGTTAGTCCATCTTCTCTTAAAGTAGGCTACACACGTTCCGCATTCTGACACCGCAGCCTCTGCATGGGTTGTACCATGCGAGGAAGTTCTCCCCTCCCAAATAGAGTTGGTTGGGTCCACAGCCCGTCTTTTCCAAAAAGTTTTCTCAAGATAGGTTACCGATAGCTGGGCCGGCCCTACCCCAACGATACGCGTCAGGGAGGATGGATGGAAGAGGCCAGGAGGGGCTGAAAAAGCCAGGTTGAAAAAAAGAAAGGCATTGGAGGAGGATGCTGCCAAAGTTGCCTAGCTTACCGATTTATTTTCAAGAGGACAAACACAAGTGGCAACTGGTAAAGAAAGACATAGGCCTAATGATTAGCAACGTAACTATTCGGCTAACGTTGTAGCGTTGGTTAATATCGTTGTAGCGTTGTCAACCTATTCGCAAGCAAAATATTAAATTTAATTAAAATATTAGCCTTTTAATATAACCCAATATATGGCGATCCATAGACTTTGCAAATGTTATGCAAATATTGATAATATACATTTTTCTTTGTAGCTTCTGAGCAGCAGATATAATAAGCCAGTCTCCTGCTGAAAATGATGAGCCCGAAATTTGCAATGAGGTGGCCATGACTACAGGGACAGGTAGAGAGGATAACAGAGTAAACCATATGAATTAAAGTTATTTAATGTAAGAAACAGCAGTACATCATATAAGTTTCTGTCGACTTTGTCCATCACACAGGTTGCATGTGAGAGAAGCTTCTCAACCTTAACATTTGTGAAGAATAGGCTACGAATTGAGTCAGGATAACTTGGAGGCTTTCATGTTAATGCGCACAGAGAAGGAAATCCTCATGTCTATAAGCAACGACACAGTTATAGATAAAGTGGCTGAAACCAGTGCACTGCTTAGGCGGTTAGGCTGTATATGCTGTTGGTGCTATTCGCAATGTAACTGTATACTGTACTGTGAGTTGAACTGTAAACATTAGTTCAATATGCCTTTTTGTTGAAGAGTGGGATACGTTTCAAATGCTTTATTTATTTATTTCTGCTTTTGTTAATTTATCAACCTATCCTTGTGGAATAGTGGAATATTTTTTGTTAACTTCTCATCTTAAGTGGATTATTATTTAACCTTTACATTATTTGTTGTACCGTGGTATTAATAATAATAAAAACGACAGAATGGTAAGAGCTGAACTGTTGCTTCATTTATCCAATTTCCACTACCATGGAAAAAGTGGGCCGGTCTTGGGCCTGAAATTCCCGGGCTGAAAAGTGGCCCCACTCCGGCCCTGCCCAGGAGTGTGTGTGAGTGTGTGTGTGTGTGTGTTTGTGTGTGTATGTGTGTGTGCACGTGCATGTGTTTGTGTGTGTGTGTGTCTGTGTGTGTGTGTGTTTGTGTATGTGTGTGTGTGTATGTGTGTGCACGTGCATGTGTCTGTGTGTGTGTGTGTGTGTGTGTGTATGTGTGTGTGTGTGTGTGTGTGTTCACGTGCATGTGTCTGTGGCGTGTGTGTATGTGTGTATGTGTGTGTGTGTGTATGTGTGTGTGTGTGTGTGTGTGTGTATGTCTCTATCCATTTGTATGTATAAGCACATGTGCTGACATGGAAACAGAATAATGCATTAGGGACACCATTGAAACAATAAGCACGTGCTTGTGGTTGTGAAACCGACCTCACAAACTCTACATTCTTCACTTATGAATATTTCAGAACCATGAAAACAACTCCAGATCGCCCTGGTCAGCTTAACAAACCCCACACCCCCCACCCCACGCCAACTCCCTCCTGATTAACGTGCCTCTCCTCTCACAGTCAGAACCCAAGGGTAGCTGAGCATGTTTAAAATCCCAATGAATATTCATCACCATCTCATTTACAAAAGAAAGAACCAGACTCAAAACAAACAAGAAACAAACAAACAAACAAACATCAGCTTTCAGATGTAGTTAGTATTAATACAATATTGTGTTTGTGTTTTTCTTCATCATTCACTCTGCATTGCAATCTCGGGCAATCCAGGTTTTTTATTTCTCAGCCTCCCCCTATGGTCCCCCTCACTCCTAAAATAATGCAGAGCTGGGGCTATATGGGATCTATATGAGAGCTTTATTGCCTGTGCTAAGGACAGAAAGCAATTACTGATTTTATAAGGTTATCAATTCCAGTGACCTAATCTCTATTGATTGGACCAGGACAAATTTTATATCCTTGACAGCTACGATATGTGGGCCAGACTGTTTGTGTGTGTGTGTGTGTGTGTGTTTTACCGTGTACCAAGTGTTTCTCTCTCTCTCTCTCTCTCTCTCTCTCTCTCTCTCTGTGTGTGTGTGTGTGTTTTACCGTGTACCAAGTGTTTCTCTTTCTCTTTCTCTCTCTCTCTCTCTCTCTCTCTCTGTGTGTGTGTGTGTGTGGATGTGTGTGTGTGCCTCATGTTCCAAAAGAGATATCTTTGCTTTTATAAGGCGTTGTCACTGATCCATAATAAAAGTTATCTGGTAGAGTTATAGGTCCTTATAGAGATGATAGCTAGTTCGGTACTGGGTTTAATTGCTACAGTCCTCACTTAGAAAGAACAGATTCATTCACTGTGAAAGTCCCCCCTCAGTATTTCAAACATATGGGTGCAACACTTTCGAGCAGTGGTTCCCAAACCCATGACAAACCTTCCTCCCTTTGCACTCCTGTTCTTCATGTGTCTGTGTGGCGTCACCAGCAGTGCGTCACTGTCTGTGGAAATGGGAAGCGATGAGTCGACAGCACTATTTAAAGAGATGATGCTGTCCCGCCTCTACTGGTTCCAAGGACCTTAAGATAGGAAAAAAAAAATGTCGACTATACTTTCCTCTCCATCTCAGACGGAGGCAGCGAGGAGAAATAGGAGGAGGAGGAGGAGGAGGAAGAGGAAGAGAACATCTTGACAAAATTACCACTTCTTACGCCATTAGATTTGACATTTTGAAAGTGGCAAGGAGAAAATCAACAGGAGAAAGAAGGGACATAATGCAGACGCTCTGAGAATGACACACTTCAGCACCTCCTGCCACCACATCACCTCCTGCCACCTCAGCACCTCCTGCCACCTCAGCACCTCCTGCCGCCTGGGCACCTCCTGCCACCACAGCACCTCCTGCCACCTCCTGCCACCTCAGCACCTCCTGCCACCTCCTGCCACCTCAGCACCTCCTACCACCTCAGCACCTCCTGCCACCTCAGCACCTCCTGCCACCTCCTGCCACCTCAACACCTCCTGCCACCTGGGCACCTCCTGCCACCTCCTGCCACCTCAGCACCTCCTGCCACCTCCTGCCACCTCAGCACCTCCTGCCACCACATCACCTCCTGCCACCTGGGCACCTCCTGCCACCTCAGCACCTCCTGCCACCTGGGAACCTCCTGCCACCTCAGCACCTCCTGCCACCTGGGCCCAGAATAATTTAAGTCATGTGTGTCACGTGACGAAAGATTCATGTCAAAGACACACATTTTGTGTCGCAGAGCTTGTCGCATACATCAAAACATTTGAACGGGCACAGACGATGAAGTGTACACTGATTGGATGACAACTCAAAGTTCTATGTTCTGGGCTGTTGCCATGGTCACGATGTGCAGCCGAACTCCTCCTCTTCCGTGTCCCTCATCTGCTGAACTGATACTAACATCCCTCAGCACCCTCCTCCCACCTATCACAGTTAGCTAAGATGATCCCTCAGCACCCTCCTCCCACCAATCACAGTTAGCTAAGATGATCCCTCAGCACCCTGCTCCCACCAATCACAGTTAGCTTAGATGTGGAGTTACACCGTGACAACGGCGTGGAGATGTAATGTCTGTGTTGTGATGCGTTTGATAGAAAACAGTAGAGGGACGCTAGATTAAATATAATGTATTTCCTTACTTACTATTCTTCGAGATAGATTAGCTATAAATGATTTCCTTATTTACTATTCTTCAAGCTAGATTAGCTTTAAATTATTTCCTTATTTACAAATCTTCAAGCAAGATTCATTATAATTGATTTACTTATTTACTAATCTTCAAGCAAGATTAACTATAAATTATTTACTTATCTTCAAACTAGATTAACTATACATTATTTCCTTATTCACTATTCTTCAAGCAAGATTAACTATAAAATATTTTACTTATTTACTATTCTTCAAGCTATATTAACTATAAATAATTTACCATTCTTCAAGTAGCAGCAGTATAACATTCTTATCGACACTTTAAGAACAAGTCCCTTTACAGTGACACCTAGTGGTGAGATCCGAACACAGTAGCAACCACAGATAGGACACAGCAGGATGGCCATCAGCTGTAGCCTGGGCCTGTCTGGGGTGACAGAGATGGTGACAGCCACAGCACGTCTGTGGGTTTAGTCCTCGTCTCATCTCTCTGTAGACTCGGTGCTGCTTGATCTCGTCTCGTCTCGTCTCGTCTCTCTGTAGACTCGGTGCGGATCGATAGGATTTGACGGATCAGGGAGGATGGATGTCTCTGTTTTTGTTATTGTCTTTTTGGCTGGAATTCGTTTGGTTTTTCCGAGGCCATCTTTGCCCTGGCTGAGTTGATGATCTGCTTGATTGACTAATGATTAACCTTCAGAAATGATCTCAGTCATCAAATAAGTAGACGTCTTATATGAGGCGCCAAGCGTAACAAACCTAATTTTGTAGACAGAACGCATTCTGTGCAACCAAAGGCATTAATTCACTATGAAACCATCTAACACAACAATGCCTTTTGTTCACGAAAAACACAAGTGCGTTAACATTGTGGCCATGAAGTATTGAAGGGAGCACATTCTTTCGTGCACAGAAAACAAAAAGGATGATTCATCTCGTGAACTGAATTGAAAAGTAATTCTGTCAACGTAAGATACATCCTAGGCTAACACTGACACTGACACTGACACTTTTGTGACAGGACATACACAATGTGACACTTTTGCGACAGGACATACTCAATGTGCAACACTATGATCATGCCTTTGAATGTTGATTTTGTCCACAGCAACAGTAATACATAACAATTAATTCAGGATTAATTAATTAGGGAAAGTATGATGCACGAAAGGTCGTCGGTCCGATACATTCAGTGAGTCAGCAAGTTACAGACGCAATCCCCTCCGTGAAAGCAAAGGCTGCTTGAACATTGTTTGGCTAAAGCAGAAAAATGTATTTTAATCATTGGCTATATCCTCCTGGGAACCAAGAAAAAATGTACAGAATCGCTCAAAAGAGTAAGAGGGTATGCATGAAAAACAAATGTCAACTACATTTACATTTAGCAGACGCTTTTATCCAAAGCGACTTACATATGTGCGACTTAGAATGTATACACATTTTACATTTACACTGATGGCACACTGCACATCAGGAGCAATTCGGGGTTCAGCGTCTTGCTCAAGGACGCTTCGACAGGGAATCGAACTAGCAACCTTCTGATTACTAAACGACTTCTCTACCTCCTGTACCACTGTCGCCCCAACTAGAGAGGACACAAGTCTATGGGTTGGTTCTCAGGAGGATATTACTGAAAGTATGACGTGTATGAAAGGCCTTTGCTCCATATTCCATGAGTCGGTAAATTACAGAATGCATTCTGTCCACGAGAGGAAAGGCTGCATGACTGTCGGGGCAAAAGGCTACGATAGTTCAAGAAGCCTTTGCTTACGTGGACAGAACTCATTCTGAATGGATTGTATGGGACCAGAATGGATTGTATGGGACCAGAACTTTCCGTGCACATCATACATTCAGTGTGATACAGCTTATGGAAATGATTTATTTTGTACTTTAGGAAAAAAAACTGATGTCTACAGTTCAAGCAGCCTTTGCTTTTGTGGACAGAATGCGTGGAATGAATCTGAGTTTCACTGAGTTTGTTTTCTGTAAACAACCCTCATGGAATACCAAAAGCCTCGCCTCTACACACACAGTCAGTCAGCCCCGAACTGATCGCAGATCAGACATTCATCACACACCTTCTTTGTTGTGCATTGATTTGGCTGTGTGTACAGACGCCTTCACACTATAACAGGATCCTCCAGGATCTGCTCATATATGACATCCGATGTGCCTGTTTGAACTCCTTAAGCAGAGAGTACAGGTGCTGCAGGACCATGGCCTCAGAATGTAACCAAAAAGCTGAAAGCAGTTGTGTGAGTTTTATTTCCTTCGAAGATATAAGATTTCATTTCTCCTCAGGGGCACGTCCAAATTGCCCTCCAAATTCTGGTGCCCCTGCTGAACCCGCAGGGGGTGAGAAACCACAGGCTCGAGCTCGGAGGAACAAATCAGCTTCCAGCACTCTGACCTTCATGGGTGGCACGGCTCTGAGGAGGTAGCCATTTTTACACTGCAGCGCAGCGGCGCTAAAATTGGCCTCCATCCCGTCCCTTCCCTTCCCTTCCCCTCCCTTCCCAGAGCTCTGAACTCGGACCGGAGCAGCTGGCTGTGTATGCTTTAGAAGAGCCACGCAAAACCCTTTCTCTCCTTTCTGAGCCCATATAAGAAGGTGAGGACTTATGGTGTGTCCTACTTCCCTTGATGAGGGAATTTGGTACCAGAGTGGGGTGTGTGTGTGTGTGTGTGTGTGTGAGTGTGTGTGTCACACTCACGCTCACACTAATCACCCTCACCACCAACCTGCCGTCGGTTTACTAAATGAGGGTAAACACATTTTTCCACACACTCTCCCAAACACACACACACAGACACACACGTACACGCACACACACAAACACTCTCCCAAACACACAGACACACACGCAGATGCACACACACGCACGCACAAACACACACGCACACACACACACACTCCTAGGGTTTGTTTTGGAGTGAATATGTGCTTGCTCTGCAGAGCCCAAGATGCGGGGAACTGGATTAAAATCCACAGCTGCTGCTTGTGGTGCCGATCCGGCCCAGATCAGGTGTGGAGTCTGCCACGTCTGGGCCGTATCCGGGCCACAACTGGGCCGGCATCGGATGGCAGCTGGGTCGGTGCCGGATGCCCCTCTGCCCCTGGCATCTCTCTTGGCCTGATGAAAATAGAAAAGAGCAAATCTCCCTTAAGCTGCTTTGCTAAATCACATTAACACACACATTATTTAAGCACAAACTGCTGGCCGTATCCTCGCCTCTGAAACCCAGATGTTGTCATGAATAATCACATTATTATAAATACATTTAAAAAAAGAGCTGCAGAGGAATTTTTCAGCAAAGAAATGCTTAGGGCTGTGTCCACGCATCACGTCTTTTCCTGATGAAAACTGCTGGTCATGGTGTTTTTTTATATAGAAAAGGACACTGTTCCAAAATGCAGTTAGGAGTGTCCTTTGTTACCATAACAACTTATGCTAACCAAGAGTTAACATTAGGTAACAGCCTAGTGTTGCTAGCGACTGAAATACACACACACACAGAGAATATTGGTGATATAGTTTATCTGTCATTTATATATATTTCAGTGTGCTCTGATTCGAACATAATACCTTTGTCCACCGCTGTCGTCTCCATTTTTGACGTTGGGACACGACTGTGGAATTAGTATGGAATAGTTTCAAAATTCTGAAATAAATGTCACACAATTCACAGATGTATTATGTGATTCACAAATACATTTCACACGATGTGAAAATAAATGTATCGCGACTCCCAAATGTATTCCCTGATTCACATATACATGTGCAGATGTAATGAAGTATGCTCACATTCAGTCATAGCTTCAAATGTACCTTCATGTGATCTGATAGGCTGCACAGAATGCTTCATGTGATCTGATAGGCTGCACAGAATGCTTCATGTGATCTGATAGGCTGCACAGAATGTCCTGTTGAAAAAAACAGGGGAATCAAGCCCTGTCAGGAAAGATCCCCAAAATCTACAAATAAATACAGGGACGTCTACAAATGGTGAGCGGTTAGTAGGCGCATCTTTGTGCATATTATGTATTTGCTGTAAAGCACTTTGAGCTGCATTCTTTTGCATGAAAGGTGCTATATAAATAAAGTTTTTATTATTATTTTATTATTTATGTTCGTTAGTCTGTAAATAAACTAAACAGCGTTTATATTTGTGAATGGCGTGACATTTAAATGTGAATCAGGACAAACCCATGAATCACATTTATTCTATTCTAACTCTGTACACAACAGGTCTCAGGGCTTCTCTTGTCTTGTCACAAAGGCAAATGATGTAGGGTGTCAAAACGCTCAGGACATGTTTGAGAACATGGCCGACTCCATAGGATTATTATGTTTGAGAACATGGCCTACTCCATAGGATTATTATGTTAAACAGATACTGACAACTTCAAACAAGATGTTATGTGTGAACACCTAATGGGTGAATTAATTTGCCCACTAGTGCTCTGGAAATTCCAAGTAGCTCACCTGAAATAAATCCGCATTAAACCATTTTCACAGTCAGCTTTCAAGTCTTAATTTTTTATAAAACTGACAGCTATTCCTCTCGGCTGCATTTATGTGATCTTTAATACAAAGTACTCTAACTGTCTTGCTTTCGCTGCTGAGATGCCCGCTTATTTATTTACACGACTGCTTGCATGTAGAGTACTTATTTATTTCCATAGACTGCTGTGTGTAGAGTGCTAGTTCAACAACAAAGGCGCCAGCGCGACGTGCAACTGCCTGGGGGCAGCTATGACTGACAGAGCCCGTCTGCTTGAAATGGAACCAGGAGTTACGGCAGCCAGTTCCCCCGCTTTTTCATCTCGGCACGCGTTCACCTGCGACACGGGAAAATCAATCGGGACTGATGTGTGTGAGGACAGTGTGTGTGTGTCCAAACAGCGTTGGATCAGGCTGCCCTTATTGTGTCGTCTTCCACAGTTGACAGACGGACAGGCAGAGAGTGAGTGTGTTTGAGCCTGGCCTTCCCCTCTTCTCTGATGAGGCCACCCTCGATAAGAAGGGGTGAAACTGATGGCATGTTGCTTGCAAGTTGTCAACTTTGATGTCAGTGTTGCGTGTGTGTGTGTGTGTTGCTCTAGCTACCAAGTGTAGCCTGAAGTCCTCAAGCCAGAAAACCGAGTTAGTAATCACTATAGCTTTTGCAGCTCATGGAGAGTTTGTGTGAACATTTCTGTCCGGGATGTCACAGGCGCCAGACCCAGATCAATTCCACTCCGCTTGAGTCCTGGGTTCTGGGTTCTTGTTCCGGGCTGGTGAACTGTGCTCGGTGCTGGGCTGTGTGTCGGCGTCGGCGGGGCCTGCCACGGATGGCACGCCCTCCCCTGTGACTCAGCTATTTAGAGCTCCGCTTTGAAACTTTCCTGCTGCTGTTGACACTACCGTGAAAAGAAGCTGCAGTGTTCTCTGGGAAGAATGCTGTTCGTCGCTAATTAGAAAGTGTTTTCATCAGGCAAGAAACAGGGCACTGCCTTTAATCATATGGTAATGTATTGGTTGCAGTGACTTGTTAGAGATGAAAGATTTCTTCTTTTTTTTCTCAATACGCTGTTTTGTTTTCCAAACATCTTCACTGACACTCGGTACAAATAAAAATAGAAAAGTTAAAGTTTTGAAAACTTCAAGCTTTTTAGTATTACAGTTGTGCTGTGCTTAGAGTTAACTGCAACTTGAACAGCAAGCTGATGCGCCTAACAGGGAGCCGTAATGTTGATATCCTAAATGAGGCTCTTAGTTTGTGTGTGTGGAAGCTGGCCTAATGGCCAAATTAGTGGGGGGAAAACACATTAAGCACAAATTGTTGAAATCAGTCAGTCTGATCTCGCTCAACGCTCTGCTTGCCAGATTTTGTATTTACCAAGAAATGCACACACACACACACCACCACACACATGCACACATGCATGCACACACACACACACACACACACACACACACACACACATACACACCCTGACTTAATTCCAGGTGATCAGAAAGTGAAGCTCTGTGCAGGTTTGTGCACAGGTGTGGTCTCCACACACACACACACACACACACACACACACACACACACACACACACACACACACACACACACACACACACACACACACACACACACACACACACACAGGTGTGGTGTCCACTGAGGCGAAACACTCTGCCCACCTCATCATTGACCGACACGTTTTGCTGAGCCCCCAAATGACACCATAAGGTCTGTCCAATTCCTGTTTGGATTCAATTCAGTCGAATTACCACATCTGAAAAGCATCCATTACAAAGACACAATATAGGCTCCCTTTTCTGTCCTCATCCTACCTTCTTTAGAGGGACAGCTCTGATCAAATCTCAAAATTAATAAAACATCTGAGCTCCGAAAAAAAAGATCTGTATTGCACCAGGCCTTGAATGTTTTATTGGTGTGGAATGAGCATATCTAGGATAAAGGGCACTTAGCGAGAGAGGACCTGGGCCACGAGGTCCCTGGTTATCTGGAGACCGACGGAGACAGAGGCAGATGAAACAAATATCCATCTGGATTTGAGATTGGAAGCGGAGGGCGGAGGGTATTTTTAACCGCAGGCTTCTGGGGGCCTCTTCTGCTCTGATTCTCTCGAGTGGAGCGCGCAGCATCCCAGTGGAGGTGCCTCAGTGTGTGTGTGTGTGTGTGTGGTGTGTGTGAGTGGAGCCCGCAGTGTCCCAGTGGAGGCGCCTCAGTCCGCCCCCACCAACCTCTCAACCGAGACTGTGTGTGTGTGTGTGTGTGTGTGTGTGTGTGTGTGTGTCCGCCCCTAACATCCTCTCTTACACACACAGCTGAGTAGGGACCCCACAAACCTTACAGGTCCCTAAGCAACACCGTACCACAGGTGTGTGTGTGCTCAGGGGCGGTTTTTCCTACAGGCGGTATAGGCGGTCGCCTAGGGCGCCACTCAGAGGGGGGCGCAAAAAACTGGAGAAAGGTAAATCCTTAAATCTTGTTCTAGCCTAGAATGAATTCCAGATAAGAAAACGTTCACGAATGCGTGAATTGCCCCCAAAGAAGAAAAGATGTACCTTATCATTGAACGTTTTCCTACTCCCTGTCAAATAGTTCTGGCGGGTATATAAAAAAAATGATATGTCCATTTATTCTACATTATACAAAAAAAGACATGATTAAAATAGGGGCACACATATAAAGCCAACAGCCAGTGCAACAACACTACACATATCTTACTCGTTGCATAGCACACCCATTAAGGAAGCCAAACACGGCAAATTGTCAACAAGTGAGAAATACTGGTAAAAATCCAAGTGTTGTATTGTCAACTTTAGCGAATGGATTGTATGTAATCTTGCTAGTTAGCTAACGCTAGCTAGCCAGTGACTTGTGACGTTCCTTGTTATTGTCATTCAGTCGAAACATCAGTTCAAGTTCAGCTGTACCGCAATTTGCGTCATTTTGCGTCATAAAAAAATGAGTAATCACATTTGGACAGCTTTAGTTTTGGTGGAGCGAGCTAGCCAGTTTAATTAGACATAATTCAACTAATCAAGAGCTATGCATCTTGGAATAAAAAAATGTCAGGCTGTCCAAATACACCAAAATGCTTAATAACTAGCCTACATAATAGCTACATTTAACAAATGATAATAATTAGGGATGCACCGATACCGATACCAGTATCGGTATCGGTGCTGATACTTCGTTAAAATACTCGTACTCGTCTTGAATTGCCGATACCAAGCACCGATACCACTCATCAGTATTTCACTGCATCAAACTGGCCGGGCTATGCTGACACAAAATGTGATTTATTGTCCTACCTGTCCTACCACTCTCTGCCAGACTAGTAAGTAGCTTATTTGCCGTCTTGTGTTGCATTTGCTTGATGTTTGACTGTGTTAGGAAAGTTTGTCATAGTGTCAAAGTATTTCAGTATACAGGTTTCGCTAAATTTAGCTGCTAGCATCTCGTTAGCGATTAGCAATTCCGTTATGCTGCCTTAACGGCGATTTGGGCTCATTTTAAGATAAATGACGACGACAGGAGTAAGGCACAGTGTAAGATCTGCACTGCTACGGTGTCGAGGGGCGGAAAGGAAAGTACTTTGTTTAACACAAGCAATTTGATTAAACTCCTGAAGACACACCATAGTGCTAAGTACACAGAGTTCACTGATGCTAGTGGCGCAAGACCGAAGTAACCAATCTTAACTGACGTCTTGCAAAAGAAAAAAACGCGCACGCACACACACAGAGAGAGAGGTAGAGAGAAAGACTGTGCCACATAGGTTAAGGGATTGTTTGTGTACTTGAGCAGGAGATTCTTCTGATCCTTTTGTAACTGAAATGTGCTCTTGTGCTAATCCAGTAATAGTTCTGTTCACTTTTTGTTAAGCAGACTGTGTTGTTAACTATGGAGCAAATTGAATTGCCTTTATCTGGTTATATTTGCATTTTGTCTAATGTGATGATATTGTCTGTTTGAAGGCTTTTTTTGTGTGTTAAAACCAGAAAGCTCTGTTTATTTTTGGCTTGGGATAGCCTTCTGTTAATTTTGTACCATAGGCTTGACATAATCTGCAGAGGATAAAATAAAATCTGCCTCCAAATTAATTGCACTTTCATGGAGACCAAATCTAAGAAGTATCGGTATCGGTACTCGGTATCGGCAAGTACACAAATAAAAATACTCGTACTCGTATCGGTTTGTAAAAAAGTGGTATCGGTGCATCCCTAATAATAATACATACTTTTGTTATATCATTTTAGATTCACTTTTAGAAGACTAAGAAAACGTTATTTGCAGGCGAGTGGGAAGATGACGTGGAGGTGTGTGTGTGTCCATAAAAAGTTGAACAGGGGGCGTGGCCGGAGCGTAGTCCAGCACAGGCGTGACATTTTCTCAGTGATTTGTTCTTGAATTAATGTTTGTTCATCGTCGCGATCATTGTTGTGTTTATGTAAAAGAAATGCAGTCTTACAGGGCAAAATAGCGTTTGAAAGTTGCAATTCCGTTTTCGTGGGGAAAAAACGTGTGAGGGGGGGGGGGCACCAGGAGTGAAGCTCGCCTAGAGCGCCAAATATGCTAGGGCCGCCCCTGTGTGTGCTGATACACTCACTCACACACACACACACACACACAGACTTAAACAGTTCAGTGCACAATGAACCACAGAATACAGTACACACCCCAGAACTATGCACACACGACACACTCTCTTTCTTTCTTCTCTCTCTCTCTCTCTGTCTCTCTCTCACACACACACACACACACACACACACACACAGTGTGCACACACAGATTCACAGTTATAGCCACAAAACACTTATGTCCATGAATGTTCCCTTGAAAGAAAACAGCTGTGTCTTAATGTGGCTGTGATCAGTGCAATGCTCCATAATCAGGGAAATCTTTTCAAAATGACATTAAGAACAAATCATGCAAAATCACACAAAACTTTAATATGAAAAAGGACAAGGAATATGACTGCTGTAACAGGTTAACTGTTACCACATCGTAGTCATGTATCAAATTACTAAATCGACATTAGCTCTCGTCAGTACCATTTATACTTGGCTCAAATACTGCACTTACATTCGCGTCATGCAA
Source organism: Clupea harengus (assembly GCF_900700415.2). Taxonomy (NCBI): domain Eukaryota; kingdom Metazoa; phylum Chordata; class Actinopteri; order Clupeiformes; family Clupeidae; genus Clupea; species Clupea harengus. The sequence continues at coordinate 22,094,943 of NC_045172.1, read as the reverse complement.
AACAAATAGGCAAGTTAGAAACAGACAAAGAATCAAAGAAACAACAAGAGCCCAGTGCCGTGTCTCTGCTCTATTAAAGTGGCATATTATAAAAGCAATAAAGAGAGAGAGGCCACTCTTATAACCTCTGAAATGATACAAAAAGAGAGAGAGGCCATTCTTATAACCTCTGCAATGATAGAAAAAAAGAGAGAGAGGCCATTCTTATAACCTCTGAAATGATAAACAAAAGACTGAAAGGAGGAAGAAGGTGCAGCCTAGGTGGGAGGTGTGGTGGATTCATTCTTTAGGGACGGATCTAAAGGCATTGCCAATAACGCCGGGGTCTGTGCTCTGTCTGTGCTGTCTGTGCTCTGTCTGTGCTGGGCCCTGGAACTGGATGCTCATACACGGCAGGTCAATTATTCAGCGGTGGTGTGTGCCCGTGTGTGCCAAAGGGACAGAGGAGAGGCGGTGGTGTGTGCCAGTGTGCCCGTGCCAAAGGGCACGAGGAGAGGCGGTGGTGTGTGTGCCAGTGTGCCCGTGTCCAAAGGGACAGAGGAGAGGCAGGGGGGGGCCAGACTCTGCAGGTATGCCACAGCGTCCCACTTCATATTACGCACCTTTAGTACAATGCACTTCCACATGTCATAAACAAAACCATCTTCTTTTTATGTAATTACTGATTAATAAATCCAACCTTAATAAATCTATTACCCTAATACATGCTGTAACTAAAGTACTGATGTACAAATAGAAAACATTTACAAATATAATATTATAATTCATTAAATGTATAGGGCGTGTGTGTAGTGAGTATAGATACACTACATAAAGTGGGGCAATGGCAGGTCGTATTCCAACAGGATTTTCTTTCAGAGGTTTAGGTTTAGCTGTTGTGTTTGTATTCGTTTATAATTCATTCAGTAATTGATTATTATTGAATTATTTGACAGGACTGGAGATTTGGTGTTTGATTTAAGCAGAAAGAGAAAGAGAGGCAGAGTGTGTGTGTGTGTGTGTGTGTGTGTGTGTGTGTATGCTTAACTGTGAGAAAGAATTGTAAAAAGCAACAAAGACATCCTGACAAAAAAGAGAGGATTTGGTCGTCAGCATCACGAGTGGAGCCCCGTCTCTGTCCCCCATCTTAGGTTACTGGTCCAGTGGACACAATGAGTCATTCATCAGCCCCTGCGGCCAGCACCCAGCCATTCCATGGCCTTCAAACATCTATAAGAGAGAGAGAGGGAGAGAGAGAGAGAGAGGGAGAGGGAGGGGGAGAGAGAAAGGGAGAAAGAGAGGGGGAGAGGGAGAGAGAGAGAGGGGGAGAGAGGGAGAGATAGGGGGGGGAGAGAGAGGGGGAGAGAGAGAGAGGGACAGAGAGATAGAGAGGGAGATAGATAGAAAGCAGACATTGAGAGAGACAGAAGGAGAGACAGAGAGAGACAAAAGAGACGTCCTTCAAATCTCCACGCACTAGGTGTGTTCTAGCTGACAGGAAGACAATAAAACAATAGACAATAGGAGTGGATAAACAATCCTTCATGGGCACCCACGCACATTGTTCCCCGCTGGCATTTGCCAATTCATTGTTTCCATTACTCAACACGTCTCAGATAAAATAGTTCACTCTCAATTAGGTGACAGCATGCGGGAAAGGAGGGAAGCCTTTGAAAACAGCGCTGATATATTTGCACTTCTACTGTATACGTGACAGTCTCCCTCACCTTCATCCAGGTCCTCTTCGAAAGAATGGCCGCTTTTGAGAGCTGCGTTGGCGGAGTCGCCCCAGTCGCTCTCCTTGTCCTCGTGGGTACGGTACGAGCCCTTGTGCTTGAGCATGTAGCGGAACACCAGCGCCATGCACAGGAACACCAGCAGCGTGGCTAGAATCACGCCTGCGGAGAGGCAAGAGCAAGGGGCATCACAACCACACCAGACATCCCACGCATACCGTTTATTTTATATAACCTATTACCTACCTATCTTACCTACCTATTGCCTATTCTATGCCTAATCATGTTTATTTAACTACCTAACTCAGTTACTGTCTTATCTAATCATGTTTATTTAACTACCTAACTCAGTTACTGTCTTATCTAATCATGTTTATTTAACTACCTAACTCAGTTACTGTCTTATCTAATCATGTTTATTAAACTACCTAACTCAGTTACTGTCTTATCTAATCATGTTTATTTAACTACCTAACTCAGTTACTGTCTTATCTAATCATGTTTATTTAACTACCTAACTCAGTTACTGTCTTATCTAATCATGTTTATTAAACTACCTAACTCAGTTACTGTCTTATCTAATCATGTTTATTTAACTACCTAACTCAGTTACTGTCTTATCTAATCATGTTTATTTAACTACTTATCTCAGTTCATGTCTTATCTGAATCAGTTTTATTGAACTACCTAATGTTTATTTAAATACTTTTTTTCAATTAATCTTTATTTGAACTGCCTAATTACATTTTTTATTTGAATTATCCATTTTTAAAACGAGAATTTTAACTTTGAAACACAGTTCAGTTCTAATGTAAATCCATGTTGTGACCAGATATCCTTATGTTTAGAGATACGTGCAGTCAGGGTTTAGTCATGTGCAAAAATACATTTTCACATGAGGCGGTACTTTGTGTTAAAACTTTTAAATCCCTAATGATCATGTATGTCCATTTTATCTGAGGCTACCTCAGGTCGAATGTGACCTCTCCAGTAAAATGATCATGTACTGTATGTCCATTTTATCTGAGGCTACCTCAGGTCGAATGTGACCTCTCCAGTAAAATTATCATGTATGTCCATTTTATCTGAGGCTACCTCAGGTCGAATGTGACGCCTCCAGTAAAATGATCATGTATGTCCATTTTATCTGAGGCTACCTCAGGTCGAATGTGACCTCTCCAGTAAAATTATCATGTATGTCCATTTTATCTGAGGCTACCTCAGGTCGAATGTGACCTCTCCATTAAAATTATCATGTATGTCCATTTTATCTGAGGCTACCTCAGGTCGAATGTGACCTCTCCAGTAAAATTATCATGTATGTCCATTTTATCTGAGGCTACCTCAGGTCGAATGTGACCTCTCCAGTAAAATGATCATGTATGTCCATTTTATCTGAGGCTACCTCAGGTCGAATGTGACCTCTCCAGTAAAATGATCATGTACTGTATGTCCATTTTATCTGAGGCTACCTCAGGTCGAATGTGACCTCTCCAGTAAAATGATCATGTACTGTATGTCCATTTTATCTGAGGCTACCTCAGGTCGAATGTGACCTCTCCAGTAAAATGATCATGTATGTCCATTTTATCTGAGGCTACCTCAGGTCGAATGTGACGCCTCCAGTAAAATGGACGTCATGGACACCTTTGACTGCTGGCAGCATGCTGGGCTGGGCTGTGCAGATGAGAGGAGTCCCACAGGACTGTGTGTGGCCTCCATTCATCCCGTAAAAAGCGCAGTCCACAGCAGCCGCAGCAAGGTCACGTACGTCTCTCACGTCTGACTGTAAACTGACTAGGAGGCGTTGCCAAGGTCACGTACGTCTGCCTGTAAACTGACTAGGAGGGGTTTGCCAAGGTCACGACTCACAGCTGACTGTAAACTGACTAGGAGGCGTTTGCCAAGGTCACGACTCACAGCTGACTGTAAACTGACTAGGAGGCGTTTGCCAAGGGTTCAGGCCACCGCTGGGGAGCCTGGGAAAAGTTTCCGGGCCCCAGCTTGTCCTCTGTTGTGTCTGACCTTGGATCAGCGGAAGGGAGGGGAGGGAGCAGAAACGAGGGCAGATAGCGATATTGAGGTGAAGGCAGACACAATGAGTGAAGGATGACCTCGGGAAACGTCCCTCCCTCCCTCCCCTCCTCCCCCCCCCTCCTCCCCTCCATTCATGCGAGGCTCCAGAGATTAAAAGCCATTCCACACATTCCACCAGGCCTCGCCTCATTGGCCCCCGACATGCACCGTGTGTATGCAGAGGATATTTATACTCTTCTCACCTATAAGGATAATGCACCGTGTGTGTGCAGGATATTTATACTCTTCTCACCTATAAGGATGATGCTGTTGGACCCTTCATCCTCGAAATGGCTACCTGCGGAACGTTAGAACAGAACAGAACATTTCAGAACACAGAACACATCAGAACCCTGATCCATCATGCCATTCTCTCTGAATGTTCACTTGTTGACATGGTAACAGCAGTACATGGTACATGGTACATTTTGATTGTTTGTATGTTCTACGTTCTACAAAACACACGTAAGTGCATGTGCTGGGTTTTGGTGGGTACACGGTCTCCTCTGGTACGGCATATCCTTCAGAAGCCTACGCTAAATAAAGAAGGTGATTACGGGCAAGGTAAGCGTGAATTATTGGGGGCGAACAGCTGTCTGCCTTGACACTCTGGGACATTGCTAATTCAGATTAATGCGTGTCATTTCCTGCCCAACACTCGAAGAGCTTGTGGAAAAATATTCCTAATCCTCACTAGCAGAAGAACGCTGACGGAGGAAAGAGAGTTTGCATGTCTTCACAGCACCGCAAGGATGAGAGAAAGGATGTGTGTGTGTGTGTGTGTGTAAGAGAGAGAGAGAGAGAGAGAGAGAGAGACAGAGAGAGAGAGAGGGAGAGAGAAAAGAGGGAGCAAGAGATAGCAGGAGAAAG
>NC_045172.1:22045282-22067782 GCF_900700415.2 Clupea harengus | reverse complement strand
GTCAAGAGCAGAGCACGGTGAACGCAGATCTGGAATTCGATTCCCAGACGGCATGCATGAAGCCTACACCTGAGCAGCATACGTAAAGCGTATACACCTGACCTAAACGGCACCTATGATCGACCTGTGCCAAGACACTTTGTGAAAAGAAATCTGCGAAATGAAGGAATGTCAACACACACAGTATGTGCCACACGTTCACCTAGATGCACACCGGATTGGGAATCTGCGCGTGCATACTCCTGTCGTTAATCACATTGTCAGGAAAATTAGAATACAACAACACCATCCCCCATCCTCTCCTCCACCTTTTGGAGTGTGTTTCTCACGACTAATAAGAAGCTAATTATGAACACCAGATTTCTCCCCATCACAGCATCACAGCATTGCTCATCTGTGCCCTCACACCCCATGCTTATGAAAGCATTAAATCATTCATTGGCACACACACCCCCCTCACAACCCCCCCCCCCCATCATCCTGAACTCCACCATGTGCCTCTCTGACAGGTGCTGGTGTGTGTGTGTGTGTGTGTGTGTGTGTGTGTGTGTGTGCAAGTGTGTGTGTGTGTGTGTGTATGTGTGTGTGTGTGTGTGTGTGTGTGTGTGTGTCTGCGAGTGTGTGTGTGTGTGTGTGTGTGTGTGTGTGTGTGTGTGTGTGTGTGTCTGCGAGTGTGTGTGTGTGTGTGTGTGTGTGTGTGTGTGTGTGCGAGTGTGTGTGTGTGTGTGTGTGTGTGTGTGTGTGTGTGACAGGTGCTGGCATGCAGACTTGGCAGCATCAGTGTGACATATCCATATTCAGGAGCAGAGGTTCTCTCTCTCACCTCCCCCCTTCCCCCGAGGGACCGGCGCCATGGCAACCCCCCTCCAAGCCCCCGCTGCCAATCCAAGGCCGATGATGCACCTGTGTTGTCGAGGGAGAGCGGCTCGCGATGCTCAAGTGGCAGTGCAGAGCGAGTCAGGTAGTCAGAGGGTAATTAATTTACCTGTAAGCCCCAGCTCTCGTTTTTTCCCTCCCCCTGTGCATTTTTCTTTTTAATTTTGTTCTGCTCTTTCCCCATCGCAGAGAACGTGCCCTTCAGGTGATGGGAAAGCAACCATCAATGGAAGTATACACAATTAACATCAAAAAACAAATTACCCGCATCACACTTAGGGGTAGCATCAGCAGTGGTGCAGGAAATTAATTTATGCTCGCTTAATCATCTGCATTCCCCTCAAAACAGCAGGGCCAGGGCCTCTCACAAGGGAGCCCCTCAATCTCATCGCATGGAAATCGAACAGAAATATCATACAATATTTGACAAAATGTGCTTTTATCCTATTCTCTTCTCTTCTCTCTCTCTCTCTCTTTCTGGCCATCTTCACTGCATTGTCATGGCCAGCTGGGTGTCAGTGTTGGATATGACTACTTCCACCTCGTGAGGTAATCCACTTTGTGTCTCCTTCAGGTCTCCTCGGGCTTTTAAGCTATTATTTACTGTACATTGCCTCAGCGTCTCGTGTCAAATGGTCGGCTCAGTCAGAGACCTGAGTTTCGCCCGAACAAGGGGAACGCATGTGGAAGAAAAGGCTTTTAAGCCCTGAAACGCTGCAGTGATTGCTCAGTGGAGGGTGGGGGTGGACGGAGTGAGTGGGGGGGGGGGGAGGGGGTGGAGGTATGCTCCTCAGCTGTCATGTCAGGGTAGAATTCTGCAGTCTTATCTGTGCCCGTGTGTCTTTGTTGTCTTTGGGAAAGTGTTCGTTGTTGTAGTAATATCCCACACACACACACACACACACACACACACACACACACACAGCCACACACACACAGCCACACACACACACACACACACACACACACACACACACACACACACACAGCCACACACACACAACCACACACACACACACACACACACACACACTTGACAAGGCTTTAGCCCTACAGTGCCAAACCTTGAATCTTGAATGCATTTCTCTAAACCAAGTGTAATGATCTGCCCAGTAAATGATTTGATATAGGTATTCTGATATTCTAAAGTCATTCAGCCAAAAGCAACGGAGAAAATCAATAAAATCTCTTCTAAACCAAAAGAAGTCACTGAAACAGAACTGTATATTGTGTGCTTTTGTATACCTGCATGCATAACTGTGCTCTTCCTAAAGCCTTGAGAGGTATTTTGGACCAGCAGCCTTGTTAGGCAGCAGGCCGGTGCGTTTCCAGGGGATGATTTATGGCAGGAGGGGGCCGGCACCGCGAGCTCCGGTCTCCAGCGGCAGTGATCTCCCATAGTGGCCACGGGGAAAGAGCTGATGTAGAGCTCCGGTCTCCAGCGGCAGTGATCTCCCATAGTGGCCACGGGGAAAGAGTTGATGTGATCTCCCATAGTGGCCATGGGGAAAGAGCTGATGTGATCTCCCATAGTGGCCACAGGGAAAGAGCTGATGTAGTGATCTCATATAGTGGCCACGGAGAAAGAGTTGATGTAGGGCCATGGCTGGCGGTGTTCTTCTCCCACACGATACACAAACTCAACCCCAGGGTCAGACAGCGGCGGTGTTCTTCTCCCACACGCTACACAAACTCAACCCCAGGGTCAGACAGCACAGCGGCAGGACACACTGCGTACCTCATAACCTCAACAGCTCAGTGTGTTCATGCTTCCAGTGTCAATACAGCATCAACATCAACAACACAACAACAACAACAACATCATCATCCCCATCATCAACAACAACAACAACAACACCAGCACCAACAACAACACTAACTATGAGACCAACAACAACAACAGCAACTACAGTGAGGGTCCGTCCTGCTTCAGAAACGACATTTCCTCTTTTATTTTGTGTGGCTTTACAACAAGACTCAGTCCCTTAGCTGCACTGATCAAGGTTAGTATCACTAGTGTTTGGACTTAGGAGCAAACTAATGTGAACAGAGGACTGTGCCAATGGAACCTCTAATCAAGATTAGGCTTTAGAGCACCAGATCGGAGTGTCATTGGTTTTTACCAGCTGGATGTTTTGATTGTTTTACATGGTTTGATACATTAGATTTCTTACTATCACCATACAGATGTAGTATCATTATTGTTGTTCCTATTTTTATTATTGTTATTATTGTTGTAATCATCATCATCATCATCATCATCATTATTATTATTATTATTATTATTATTATTATTGTTATCTAATAATATAGAATACTCCATGTGCTAATTGTCTCAGCCTTCCATGTGCGAGGCCAAGGAGCTCTCTCTCCCTTTCCCTCTCTCTCTCCCTCTCCCTCTCTCTCTCTCTTTCTCTCCCTCTCTCTCTCTCTCTCTCTCTCTCTCTTTCTCTCTCTCTCTCTCTCTCACTCCCTCTCTCCCTCTCTCTCTCTCTCTCTCTCTCTCTAAACACATTTGTCCACCTCCATTAGTGCTGTTCTCCCTGCTGATCTGGAAGGCCTGTGTGGGTCCCCGACACGCGAGATGTCACTCCAACCACAACGATGTGCTCAGATTCCTGCCCGCATTAGTCTTCATTAATAGCCACGGTCCCCATCAGAGGCCTGCTCTGTGTGTGAGTGTGTTTGGTGACATTTAAGGCAGTAGTCGGTCAATAATGAATGATGGTGGGTAAATGTTGCTGCTAAGGTGTGTGTGTGTCTTTGTTGTCCTTAGAATCCTCAGAAGGTGTCTGTGCTCACTTGATGGTAGGGATATGTGCACTGGTTACTTCTGATAGCCACGCACACACGCACGCACACACACGCACGCACGCACGCACGCACGCACGCACGCACGCACGCACGCACACACACACACACCTTCCCCACCCAATGTGCACGTATAGTCTGTCTGTCACACACACACACGCTCATAGCCCCCCCCCACACACAGGGACTCGCACACACACAGTCACTCACACACACACACAGACACATACAGACACACACACACATAACCTCTTTGCCCCCTTTGTGTGTTAGTTAGGCAGCCGGAGAAGTCTGTGTGTCTGCTTGCCATCACTGAAGTATTCCATGGTACACGACCAAAAGAAGAGAGAGAGAGAAAGAAAGAGAGAGAGAGAGAGAAATAGAGGGTGAGAGAGAGAGAGAGGGAGAGGGAGAGGGAGAGGGAGAGAAATATAGAGAGAGAAAGCGAGAGTAAATAGAGAGAGAGAGAGAGAGAGAGAGGGAGGGCGAGAGAGAGAGAAATAGAGGGCGAGAGAGAGAGAGATGGAGAGAGAGAGGGAAATAGAGGGTGAGAAAGAGAAACTAAAATAAATCACCTGGCTTTGGTGAGTAGCCCTCGGTCATGTTTACTTCCTTACTGGTCTAACAGGCTGCAGGGGAGTCTCAGGGAAACCTTAAGGATGTTGCAGACCCTGAGGATGCAGGAGACTTCAGAGGCCGCGACCCTGAGGATGCAGGAGACTTCAGAGGCCACGACCCTGAGGATGCAGGAGACTTCAGAGGCCACGACCCTGAGGATGCAGGAGACTTCAGAGGCCACGACCCTGAGGATGCAGGAGACTTCAGAGGCCACAACCCTAGAGATGCAGTACACTTCAGAGGACAAGACACGGTCTGGACGGAAAAGCTCTTGAAACCTGAGAAAAAATAAGAGAGGAAATAAGACAACCACAACTCATGACATCACAACCACAGGCCAACTCATGACATCACAACCACAGGCCAACTCATGACATCACAACCACAGGCCAACTCATGACATCACATCACAGGCCAACTCATGTCATCACAACCACAGGCCAACTCATGACATCACAACCACAGGCCAACTCATGACATCACAACCACAGGCCAACTCATGACATCACATCACAGGCCAACTCATGTCATCACAACCACAGGCCAACTCATGACATCACAACCACAGGCCAACTCATTACATCACAACCACAGGCCAACTCATGACATTACATTTGTTTATCCAGCAGGCTTTCTCAGCCAAAGTCACTGACAATCACACATGTTTTAGATGGAACGCTCACAGGAGGAGCTGTGAGCAAGATTAAAACTCCAGTCATCCATATGAGGGTAGTCTTACCCAGGGTGCGATTTAAAAAAAAAAACAGACGGGGGGGGGGGGGGGGGAGGTTTTTGTTTTGTTTTATCATGAAAAAACAAGCAATAAATAGGCCTAATTCTTTTCAAGTTAACGGTAGGCCCTATAAGGTTACGTTTTGAACAGTTGAACATTTAATGCCAACTAAAATATATAAAATACATGACATTTATTTTTTTTGTAAAAACCAGAGAGGGGGGCGGGGGGGGGGGGGGGGGAAATCCCCCCATCTCCCCCAACAAATCGCACCCCGGTCTTACCACTATGCTACACAGCTGGATGAAGCTATGCACTCAAGCCCTTTTAGGGAAGACTCCCCTTTCAGACACACTCATTCTGCTAGTTTGCAGTTAATTTAAGTAAATAAATGGGTCTGTTCCATGGGATGTCTCTGGAGCTGGAAGGCCAGACCTTATTAAGGTATTACACCCAGTCACAGCTGGTCACAATGAGCTGTGTGTGTGTGTGTGTGTGTGTGTGTGTGTGCGCGTGTGTGTGTGTGTGTGTGTGTGTGTGTGTGTGTGTGTGTAGTTGAACACTTCTCAAGAGCATGCCTGTTGAACATTCCTACACACACACTGGGTATATTTAGAATATTATCAATGTGAACAGTCACTCACTCATCTCGAAAAGGCACAAACACTGACACTCACTCATCCTCTCTCTCACACACACACACACACACATTGGACACATTGTGCAAATACAAACACACAGACACTCACATACACTGTGTTGTGTATTTATTCAGTTTGATATTAGAAATGGACGCTTATCACATTGGGTAGAAAAAGTACCGCCTAATATTTCAGATGAATCTGGACAAGGCGTGGGCCTGAACTGGGGAAGATGTTCTGATCCAGTGACCCATTTGAGATCAGGGCCAGGATCATCCCAGAGTCATCTAACACAGGGGGTTTCAACCAGGGGTCCATGGCCCCCTGGTGGTCCGCGACGGCATTGCAGGGGGTCCGCGACATGAGCCTATGTTGGTCAGTTCACCATTGACCTGGGCCCGTCGACATATTTATGTCTGAATAGCCAAGTCGCATTGCCCAAAATACTGATGTAGACCCATATTCAGCGAAGAAATTACACTGACAAGTGTTATAGGCAGAATATGTGTGCGGGGGGAGGGGGCGTGGCGGCGGTTACAAACATGAAAAAGAAGGGTACGGGACTGTAAAATGTTTTGGGAATCACTGGCACATCAGTGGGCCGCGGATTACTTTCTGGTCAGAATGGTGGTCCCTGGGACAAAACCAGTTGAAAACCCCTGATCTAACGTATGAGTCTGAAACAGTACTGGCGGCTGTCATCTACAACAGTATTACAATCACAATCAGACTACATATGATATCACCGTGGCTAACTGCTAATTCATTACATTCAGCTACCTTTCTTGACAGAATGTGGGCAGTGCCTTACAAACTATGACACTTAACTCAAAACTCTGTATTTTTCCATGAGGTCATTTGCAAGGCTCTTCACAAGAAAGGCAGCCAATTAACATGCTGCTTATTAGCTGAAAAAGCTCGCCTGAGAACAGGACTCCGATGGCATGGGCTGGTGATGAGTATTATTTGTCAAAGTGAAAGGTCTCTGCGTGACAGAATGAGACCAGCGATTAGTTACATTGTTGGAGCTGCCTTGGAAGCCTACACAGTTTCTCCTTTCTTCCTCTCCTGTCTCTGTCCTCTTTTAAAAAGAAAGCGTTCCAACCGACACAATGACCAGATAAGAATATAAAAACACACTCAAGTGTGAAGGCAGGAGAGAGAAAGATAGAGGAGAGGGGAGGGGAGGGGGGTAAGGGAGAGGGAGTATGGGTGAGAAGAAAGACTATAACATTCTCCACAAAAGCAATAAAAAAAAAAACACTAGCCCAAAAGTGAGATACTCACTCACCAGGAGGCCAAAAGTCCGTGGAGTGCTGAATTTTGCGTTCTTTTCTCCGATAGAGAGAAGTGCTCTGCTCCCTTTAATGAAGTGTCTAACAAAGTTACTCTTCTCCAGTCCAGATGACAAGGCTGCCTGCCTGCACGTCGTGACAGACCATGTGCGTAAACCGCACCCCTAAACTCAGACACACACACACACACAACACACACACACACACACATACCCCACCCCTCTCTGGCCCCTAGCCCCCCTCTCTCTCTCTCCCTCTCTCTCCCTCTCTCTCTCTCTCTCTCTCTCTCTCTCTCTATCACGGGCGTGGGCGCCAGATCTGTTGCCTGTGCGCTTCTCAGCTTATTCCCCGGGGAGAGTGTTTCCCCTCCAGCAGCCAACAGTTCAGCGAGGGCCTCTTCCTTCCCATGCAAATACGGCACAGCTGCGCCGCAACCCTGCAACCCTGCAACCCTGCAACACAGGCCTGCCTGCGACTGATGGCAGCGAGGGGGACAGACAGACAGACAGGCAGACAGGCAGGTAGGCAGACAGACAGACAGACAGACAGACAGACAGACAGACAGACAGACAGACAGACAGGCAGGCAGGCAGGCAGGTAGGCAGACAGACAGACAGACAGACACACAGACAGACAGGCAGGCAGGCAGGTAGGTAGGCAGACAGACAGACAGACAGACAGACAGGCAGGCAGAAAGGCAGGCAGGTAGGCAGACAGACAGACAGACAGGCAGGCAGGTAGGCAGACAGACAGACAGACAGACAGGCAGGCAGGCAGTGAGAGACAGTGAGAGTAGTGTGAGTGGCCTTTGTGTGTGTGTGTGAGTAGTGTGAGTTGTCTTTGAGTGTGTGTGTTAGTGTGAGTTGTCTTTGAGCATGTGTGTGTGAGTGGCCTTTGTGTGTGTGTGAGAGTAGTGTGAGTTGTCTTTGAGTGTGTGTGTGTGAGTGGCCTTTGTGTGTGTGTGTTAGTGTGAGTTGTCTTTGAGCATGTGTGTGTGAGTGGCCTTTGTGTGTGTGTGTGAGTAGTGTGAGTGGCCTTTGTGTGTATGTGTGTGTGTGTGTGTGTGTGTGTGTGTGTGAGTAGTGTGAGTTACCTTTGAGCCCTTGAGGTTTCCTGCATATGACATCTCAACCCAGAGTGCATTGTCTGATCTGGTGCAGGTCCATTGGATCTGGACCGCAATGACACTGGTGGTTTTCAACCCCCCTCTGCCCTGTACACACCGCACTATGTCAGTCTGGGGGCTCTGCTCCCCCCTACACCTGCTACGCATGGCATTACGTCAATCAACCACACCTCCGAGGCCTGCTTGTTATTAAATCCATGCAGCTGCTGAACACACTGAATAAACTACCAGCGTTCAAAAAAGAAAATCCATAGCACAAATATGAATACAAAAAAATAGATAAATATCTCCTCTCCTCTCCTCTCCTCTCCTCTCTCTCCTCTCCTCTTCTCTCCTCTCCTCTCCTCTCCTCTCTCGCCTCTCTCTCCTCTCCTCTCTCTCCTCTCTCTCCTCTCCTCTCCTCTCCTCTCCTCTCTCGCCTCTCTCTCCTCTCCTCTCTCTCCTCTCCTCTCCTCTCCTCTCCTCTCCTCTCCTCTTCTCTTCTCTTCTCTTCTCTCCTCTCCTCTCCTCTCCTCTCCTCTCTCTCCTCTCTCTCCTCTCCTCTTCTCTCTCTCCTCTCCTCTCCTCTCCTCTCCTCTCTCGCCTCCCTCTCCTCTCCTCTTCTCTCTCTCCCCTCCTCTCCTTTCCTCTCCTCTCCTCTCCTCTCCTCTCCTCTCCTCTCCTCTTCTCTTCTCTCCTCTCTCTCTCTTCTCCACGTTCGTCTTGGGCGTCTGCTCAATGTGCATCTTCCCCGGGTCGTGCAGGAGGCCCAATGTTCTGATAAAGCGTTCCTGACGAGGCACATTAGTCAAAGGCAGAGCCCAAGGCAGAGGAATGTCGCTCCTCTCTTCTCTACTCTACTCTCGCTTTTACCTGAGAGGAGGAATTCAATACAGGCAGCCCAAAGATGCTGCAGCTCATATCGGACTAAATAGGCCGTGATGCGGCTCAATAAATCTAAACTTCCAGCCTACAGTCACAAGGGCTGTGGAATATTCTCAGGAATTAAATTTGGAGAATGGATTAGGCAGAAAAATATATAAATGGAGAGAGAGATAGAGAGAGAGGGGTAGAGAGAAATGGATATGAGTTACAGGTCAGTACTCAATGCTATCGCTAGCTCATTGCTCATTTTCTTACTCCGTCAGGATGTGTGTTTTTTTTCTCTCTCTCTCTCTCTCTCTCTCTCTCTCTCTCTTTCTTCCCCCCCTCCCCCATCTCTTTCTCTCTCATATTGGCTATTCTAAGATACCTTGGAATGAAGGTCGAGATCTGGAAATGGTAACTATGTTTAAATCCTTGGAATAATGGGCATTGGTAGAATAGGTTTCAACTGCAAAACTGTGTTTCTGGAAAGATGGTTCGTCCGGGAAGCAATTATGACATTTACCAACTCTTGAAGATTCCATTTTCCAACTGGGGATTTTCCAATTTATTAGATATTTTTTTTTTTAACGTTTTATGACAAAGGGATTCACAAGTCAAAACATCTCTCTCATTCTCTCTCTCTCTCTCCACCTCTCTCTTTGACTCCTACAAAAGTGACTGATTGGGATGTTACGCCGGCTACGGCTATCTGTAAACACAATGGCTTTTTAATTACCAGCGCTTCCCCCGCGACTCAAACTGATGCGCATTGTCAAAGCTGCAGATGCCGAGCCAAACTGTTGGGGAGAAAAGAGCCTCGCCGACACCAGCTGTTCCTCAGTACGGGCTATTACATTAATTACGCAGAAAAACACTTTGACCCGCTGTAAGCTGTGCACATAACCAAGATGAAAACAACAATTTAGCAGGGTTCATTTAATCATTCATGAGCGTTTAAAGTTGCAGGCATGATGTGTGGACAAAAGTTTCTACCAACAAACGCAAAACTCTGCGTCGAAAAACAAATAGCTGTGTCACATGACGCACGGAGTCCAATCAGTGATGGATAGATCACACACACACCCAGGTGAATAGATAGAGAAACAGACAGACAGACAAACCGACAGAGAGACAGACAGACAGACAGACAGACAGACAGACAGATGGATAGAGCTATGTGTATCTATTCATACAGTAAATCCGAAACATCTTCTGACAGGAGTCTTTCTAGATGGGAAGCATCTTCAGACAGCTGTCATTAGAACCAAAGTGTGACTCTGACAGACTAGCATAATCGACAAAACCGTTCATGGGTGTTGTAGCAATGGTTCCATCGGTTTAGACAGAAAGACAGTCAGCCACCAGCCAGAATCCTCCTCCATAAATGTTTTCTGCCTGTCACCTCTCATAAAGGGCTTAAGTAGGCATCATGAACCCTCATAAAGGGCTTATGTCGGCGTCATGAAGCCTCATAGACAGATCCTTAAAGAGTCACCACCATTCATCTTCGGTATGAGAATGTACTAAATACACTTCGAATGAGATGGTAGAATTTTATAACACACCAGATTAAAGCAAGTTGATCATTGTACTCCCAGTGATGAGAACCATTAACCAGTTTTCATTAAAAGAAACATTTTGTTAAATATTCAACAACAACGGAACTAAGCCCAAGCATGCAATATTCCTATTACTGTGCCTTTAGTGGAGGAAAATGGAAACGTAAGCGTACGGTCAATCACTGCATACTGGCATATTTAATGCATAAAGGCCTGGTTAATATTATGGATGAAATCATTATCTGATGGAAACTAAGGCTGTGAACCGAAGAGGATTTAACCTAACCTGATGCCTGGTATTTTTGGCAGCAAGAAAGAGATAGAGATAGAGAGAGAGAGAAAGAGAGAGAGAAAGAGATAGAGATAGAGAGAGAGAGAAAGAGATGAAGAGAAGGAGTCTGAAAGAGAGAGAGTGTGAGAAAGAGAGAGAGAGAGAGAGAGAGAGAGAGAGTGAGAGAGAGAGAAGGAGTGAGAGAGAGACAGAGAGAGAGAGAAAATATGAGACTGATAAATATTCATGCCTGCAGGATGTACCAGTCAGAAAATGGATTCTGGGATTGCCTTCTTCTGAGTGGCACTTTCTTCTGCTGTGCGTGGGGAAAGGTGAGGCTTCAAAGGTGCGCCGCACTGCGGAGCCACATCCCAGCGCACGATTGGCCTGTAACCTTTCCAAAAGACAGAAGGGGAATGGAAATGAAATAGAGCATAAATACATTTTCATTTTCTCTTGTTGATTTTGTGGGCTTTTTTTTTTGTTGTGTGCAGCGTTTGGTGGTTTTCGAAACTTCACTTTGTTAAACACATTCATTGACTTTAGAGGTCAGAGTAACAGCCTTAAACCCAAATGCCTTGTTTACCTCAAAATATTGATAGTTTAGACTGTAGTGAATTGTTTATGGCATATGTTTAGTTATGTAATTTATTATAATATAGAACTTGCACACACACATGTACAGACACTCACATATACACATGAACACACACACACACACACACACACACCCAGGCACATACGCCTCCTCATCCTTCCTCACCCCTCCTCTCACCTCCTCACACCTCCTCACCCCTCCTCTCACCTCCTCACCCCTCCTCACTCCTCCTCACCCCTCCTCACTCCTCCTCACCCCTCCTCTCACCTCCTCACCCCTACTCACACCTCCTCACCCCTACTCACTCCTCCTCTCACCTCCTCACACCTCCTCACCCCTCCTCACCCTTCCTCTCACCTCCTCACCTCTCCTCACACCCCTACTCACACCTCCTCTCACCTCCTCACCCCTCCTCACTCCTCCTCACCTCTCCTCACACCCCTACTCACACCTCCTCACACCTCCTCACTCCTCCTCACTCCTCCTCACCCCTCCTCACCCCTACTCACACCTCATCTCACCTCCTCTCACCTCCTCACACATTCTCACCCTGCTTCTCCAAGAACACTCAACTGCCCCCCCCCCCCCACCCTAAATTCAATTCAATTCAATTCAATTTTATTTATATAGCGCCATAACAATACAATTGTCTCTAGGCGCTTTACAGAGCCCAGAGCCTGAAAGAAAGAGCCTAAAGAAAGACACCAAGCCAGAAGGAAAGGTAAGAACTGGGGTCTGAGAGGAGACAACTCACTGGAGACTGGAGACTGAAGACTGTGTAGACAGGAGCCCCCCCCCCCCACTGCCCCCCCCCCCCCCAAATAAAAGAAAGACAAAAAAGAAAGAAACAAATAAGGAGGAGAAAAAAACACTATGGACTCTGGGCTCCTGCGTCTGGAGGCAGGTGTCTGGAGGCAGGTGGTGTTATCTGTCGAGCTATCAACCGTTGGACACGTGTGTTTGTGTGTGTGTGTGTGTGCGCGTGTGTGCGCGCGCGTGTGTGTGTGTGTGTGTGTGTGTGTGTGTGTGTGTGTGTGCACCCGCGGGACTGATGAGGTGGCTTATCGCCGGACGGCTGAGGCCACCGGGGACGCCCCGGCGCGCCGTTAATTAGACGTGGCTGACACGCTCCCCCACGCCGGCCCACATCTGCCACACACACACCCTCCTCTCCGTCGCCCCCTCCAGGAGCGAGACACTGATGCCAGATTAGACCTCCCTGCTGCAGGTGAGTGTGTGTGTGTGTGTGTCTCTCTGTGTGTGTGTGTCTTTGGGGGGCGGGGGCAAGGGACAGAGAAGATGGACACCCACCTGTTCTACAAAATCTCTCATTTAACCATCACCCCAGCCCCCACCACCACCACCTCTCTCCTCCGGTGACAACGGCTTCATTGTGCGCCTCCATGATTGTGTCAGAAGCAGGAGAGAAATGACCAAGAACCAGCAATTACATGCTGAAGACACTTAATTATCACCTCCAGTCGGAGGACTAACAATGAGAAGAGAAATGTGTCCCTGCTGTAAGGACTAGCAGTAGGGGTCGCATGTAGAAATGATGAGGGGGTCATGAATAGAGGGCATGAATAGAGGCTCTCCTGTTTCATTTGTGCCGAATCGCCACGCTGTTATAATGGAGCCTGGAGCTTTGTGTCTGTCTTTGTGTCCGTCTTTGTGTCCGTCTTTGTGTCTGTCTTCGTCTTTGTTTCTGTCTCTGTCACAAGGTTTGATGAGGTTTCTATGGGAATCTTGGATGAACTACCAATAGCAGTCATCTATCTATATATCTATCTATCCATCTATCTATTTATCTATATATCTATCTATATATCTACCTATCTATCCATCTATCTGTCTATCTATCTATCTATCTATCTATCTATCTATCTATCTATTTATCTATATATCTATCTATATATCTACCTATCTATCCATCTGTCTGTCTATCTATCTATCTATCTATCTATCCATCTGTCTATCTATCTATCTATCTATCTATCTATCTATCTATCTATCTATCTATCTATCTATCTATCTATCCCTCTATCTATTTATCTATATATCTATCTATATATCTACTTATCTATCCATCTGTCTGTCTATCTATCTATCTATCCATCTGTCTATCTATCTATCTATCTATCTATCCATCCATCTATCTATCTATCTATCTATCTATCTATCTATATATCTATCTATCTAAAAGTCCATATCTGTGTATAGCTTGCCATTTTCCCGCATATTGTACATCTACAGCAGTTCTTCATCACTCTGCTCACATACCTTATGACGTATTGCTATTTCTGTCTACATCTCAGAGGTCATTTTACAAGGTTAAAGTGAAATAAACAGAAGCCTACATGATTAAAGGAACATTTCTGTGCCATCACTGTTTACGTAACTCAGACAAACCCAAGGCCATCCTGTAGGGTCAAGGTTACGGTAAGCACCTCAGCAGTGGTGTCTGATTGGTCAGGCGTTCTGGTTATCAATCACATTGTTGAAGGAAGATGTCGCCACGTCCTCCTTGACAGGAGCCAACCATCTGGCCTTAGACTGGAATAGATTCACACAGGATCAGCGCCAGAGAAGAGTCCATTTCTACACAGACCAGCGCCACAGACCAGCGCCCGACCCGTGGGGCAGAGTCCATTTCTAAACAGACCAGCGCCAGACCCGTGTGGAAGAGTCCATTTCTACACAGGATCAGCGCCAGAGAAGAGTCAATTTCTACACAGACCAGTGCCACAGACCAGCGCCAGACCCGTGGGGCAGAGTTCATTTCTACACAGGATCAGCGCCAGACCCGTGTGGAAGAGTTAATTTCTACACACACCAGCGCCAGAGAAGAGTTAATTTCTACACAGACCAGCGCCGATGTCGCAAGTGCCTCCGCCAGGATGAGACACCATGTGAGAATAAAACGTCTATACACACAGAACACACACACACACACACACACACACACACACACACACACACACACACACACACAAACATCACACTATCCCAATGTGTGTGTATTTGGGTAGAACGCCTCTGCTCCAGTTTTGGTAATGTAGGTATAAATATATCTCCAACCTAGACATTTTCTTACCATACCATATGGTGGTATATTTTTTTAAGAAAAGTCTGAAATGTAAGAGAACCATCTGTCACTCGGTAAAAAGAAACTTTAGGACGTGCGAGTAAAGCCTATTTGAATTCAGGCTCTGGATTGTTTTCTTTATAGCACAGCCTCACTTCACAAGCTCAGCACTTCATTGATCCAAATTTCCAAATTGAACAATATTTTGCAAAACTTCCAGGCTGAAACTTCTGGAGGTCTCGTCTCTAATGGTATTTGCAATCGATCCGGCAGATGAAAACAAATGATGTTTGTACTGCTGACATTTCATCCCCACACCTGCTCCGAACAAACAAATATTATTTCACCTGTCTTCTCAAACTAAACATTTAAAATATCACAGAAAAATACACAAAAACAAACTCCCAGACATGTCTGGAAGAAAACAGTATGTAATGTAAATAATATTAGGTATAATGTACATAATATAATGTATGTATATAATGTATATTAAATGTATTATATACACAATATAATAAATACATAATTTAATAATACACATATGTGTCCTTATTACATGTATATACATTTATAATATATAGGTGTGTTACTGTAATGTTACTGTGTGCCGTGGTTCTGCTTAAGGTTTCTTCCTGATTACGGTAACAGGGAGTTTTTTTCTTGCCCCTGTCGCCATTGTGCTTGCTGTAAGGGGGTCCAGGCACTGGGCTCTGTAAAGCGCCTTGAGACAATTGTATTGTTTCGGCGCTACATACATGAAATTCAATTGAATTGAATTACTGTAATCCTTGGGGGAAGAGTTTTGCAACTGACACGAAAACATGATATCACTTAAAAGGTAGTCAGGTATTTAAAGGAAACTACACTGGCACCATCAATCACACGTGCCAACACTGAGGAAACTACACTGGCATCATCAATCACACGTGCCAACACTGAGGAAACTACACTGGCATCATCAATCACACGTGCCAACACTGAGGAAACTACACTGGCACCATCACACGTGCCAACACTGAGGAAACTACACTGGCACCATCACACGTGCCAACACTGAGGAAACTACACTGGCACCATCACACGTGCCAACACTGAGGAAACTACACTGGCACCATCACACGTGCCAAGCTGCTTGAGTTTGTGTGGAAGAGTCTCATAATGTGTCCATAGAGTAAAGTCATAGCATTTCCTCTAATCCACGCAGGCAGATTAGGGTGTGTGGGGGGGGGGGGGGGGGGGGGGGGGGGGGGGGGGGGGGGGTTAAAGGGGGCCTGGAGAGGTATGTTGGCAGGAGCTGAGGGCGGGGGGCTGGGGGGTACCAGTGGGATGCCAGGTTACAGAGCAATCTCCCCGGCGATGCCGCCTACAGCCGGAGGATAAGAGCCCCCCCCCCCCCCCCCCCCCCCCCCCCAGCCCCAGGTGGGAGTCCCAGGGGTCTGTTCTGGGGGATTAACATGAGGGGAGTTTGAGAAGCCTGCGCCTGATGCACAGCCCACCTGCGGCAGCTACAGGAGCCTAATCCTGGGGTTTGAGTGTCATTCCGTAACACACACACACACACTCTTACACACTCTTACACACTCTAACACACACGCACACACACACACACACACACAATATAACACTACCATCAAACGAACACATAGACACGTACACACACAAGCATACACAAACACAGACACCTATACACATGCAACCGCACACAAACACACACACCTATACACACACACAACCATACACAAACACAGACTCCTATACACACACAATCATACACAAACACAGACACCAACACACACACAAGCATACACAAACACACACACCTATACACACTCAACCATACACAAACACAGACTCCTATACACACACAATCATACACAAACACAGACGCCAACACACACACAAGCATACACAAACACACACACCTATACACACTCAACCATACACAAACAAACACAGACACTAATACACACAAAAGCATACACAAACACACACAGACACCAATACACACACAAGCATACACAAACACACACACCAAAGGCAAGAAGAGAAGAGGGAAGGTGGGCATGTTTGATTCTCAAGCCCCTGTGCCTCACCTGCTCCGTCTCAAACATGGCTGAATAGCTCTGTGAAGATACAGTAGGGGAGGGAGAGAGAGAGAGAGAGAGAGAGAGAGAGAGAGTGTGTGTGTGTGTGTGTTTGTGTGAGTATGGGGGGGCTAATGCCCCAGGACAGGGAATCTCTGATGTCTGCTTTCTTTTGATGCCCCTCACACATCCTCTGAGATGTGTGTGTGTGTGTTTGTTGTGTTTGTGGGGGTGTCTCTATGTTTCTGTGTACTCCTATACATAGAGTAGTGTTTGTGTGAGTGTGTGTCTCTGTGTCTCTGTGTGTGTGTGTGTGTGTGTGTGTGTGTGTGTGTGTGTGTGTGTGTGTGTGTGTGTGTGTGTGTATGTGTCTGTGTGTATGTGACTGTTTCAGTGTGTGTGTGTGTGTGTGTGTGTGTGTGACTGTGTGAATGTGTGTCTGTGTCTGTGTGTGTGTGTGTGTGTGTGTGTGTGTGTGTGTGTGTGTGAGTGTGTGTGTGTGTCTGTGTGAGTGTGTGTGTGTGTGTCTGTGTGAGTGTGTGTGTGTGTGTTTGGCTTTAAAGTAGTGGCAGCATCACTGTGTCCTCTAAAAAATCAACACTGACAGGCCTGGCGTTGTCTGCACTGAAGGGGTTCTTCACAGCCTAGACTGTGTGTGTGTGTGTCTCTGTGTGTGTGTGTGTGTGTTTTTTCTGTGTGTGTGTGTGTCTCTGTGTGTGTGTGTGGGTGGGTGTGTGTGTGTGTGTCTCTGTGTGTGTGTGTGTGTGTGTGTCTCTGTGTGTGTGTGTGTGTGTGTGTGTCTGCACTGAAGGGGTTCTTCACAGCCTAGACTGTTAATGAGTGTGAACCCGGTCCCTCTGAGCCTTCATTAAGCTGGGGGGTCAGAGATGTGACGCGCCGGCTCCTGGTGCCAGCAGGCACACACACTCACGCCACCCTGCACCGACCAGCAGGCACACACACTCACGCCACCCTGCCACCGCACCGACTGACCGTGGCATCAACACAAGCTTCCCACGGAGGAAGATCGGTCCTCTCAAACGTCAGGGGAGACAAGCAAATGAATGACTGTGTGTATGTGTGTGTGTGTGTGTGTGTGTCTGTGTGTGTGTATGTCTGCATGTGTTTCTATGTTTGCCTGTGTGTGTGTGTGTGTGTGCACGCTTGTGTTAATGTTTGTGTGTGTGAAAGCGTGTGTGTGTGTTTTTGGACCTGTGTCGACCTGCACTTGTGTGAGTGTGAGTGTGTTTCTGCACCGATCGACCGTGGCATCCACACACACACAGTCTTCCCACGAAGGAAACTCAGTCTTCTCAATTGTCAGGGGACGCAGCAAATTAATAACTGTGTGTGTGTGTGCGAATGTGTGTATGTTTTCATGTGAGTGCTTGCATGTGTCCCTGTCTGTCTGTGTGTGTGTGTGTGTGTGTGTGTGTCAACACGCTTGTGTTGATGTGTTGTGACAGTGTGTATGGTGTTGCATGTGTGTCTCCGTGTGTGTGTGTGTGTGTGTGTGTGAGTGTGTGTACTGTGCTATATCGAGTGTGTTTGTGTGTTACAGCCCCGCTCAACAGTGACATTGCTCATATTGGAGCTGGAAGCAACAAGCGAAAGCTCAGTGTCTATAGGGGAATATGAATCAATGCCAGGCTAGGCTAGGCTAGCAGTCTAAGCTCAGTGTCTATAGGGGAATATGAATCAATGGCAGGCTAGGCTAGGCTAGCAGTCTAAGCTCAGTGTTTATAGGGGAATATGAATCAATGGCAGGCTAGGCTAGGCTAGGCTAGCAGTCTAAACTCAGTGTTTATAGGGGAATATGAATCAATGGCAGGCTAGGCTAGGCTAGCAGTCTAAGCTCAGTGTTTATAAGGGAATATGAATCAATGGCAGGCTAGGCTAGGCTAGGCTAGCAGTCTAAGCTCAGTGTTTATAGGGGAATATGAATCAATGGCAGGCTAGGCTAGGCTAGCAGTCTAAGCTCAGTGTTTATAGGGGAATATGAATCAATGGCAGGCTAGGCTAGGCTAGGCTAGCAGTCTAAGCTCAGTGTTTATAGGGGAATATGAATCAATGGCAGGTTAGGCTAGCAGTCTAAGCTCAGTGTTTATAGGGGAATATGAATCAATGGCAGGCTAGGCTAGGCTAGGCTAGCAGTCTAAGCTCAGTGTTTATAGGGGGATATGAATCAATGGCAGGCTAGGCTAGGCTAGCAGTCTAAGCTCAGTGTTTATAGGGGAATATGAATCAATGGCAGGCTAGGTTAGCAGTCTAAGCAGAACTGGAGGCTCAGTGGAATACTGCCATGTCCATTAAATTATTGAACACGTACATATATTATGCAGACACCTGGGGGATATGAGAACAGCGTCTTAAGTGTCATTGGCATCACCTCAGCGTGCCTCCGCCTACGAGCTCCTATTAGTAAATACACCTCCGATGGCAGCTCACACACACACTCACACACACACACTCACACACTGCCCCTGATTTGGATCTGCCACAGATAGAAGCCGATGGCAGGGCTCTGGTATGGTTGTGGTTTGCTGAGCTGTTTAGTCAACGAATCATATGCCGATTTGTACATTTATTTTTGAAGATAAACATGGTATGTATGGGTGTGTATACTCATATTGACAGCCTCTATGGAAGCCCTGGGTGAGGCTAGACAGTGTACACACACACTCGTGCCACCCAGCCACCGCACCGACTGACCGTGGCATCAACACCGACACAATCTTCCCACGGAGGAAGATCAGTCCTCTCAAATGTCAGGGGAGGCAGCAAAATTAATAACTGTGTATGTGTTTGTCTGTGTGTGTGTGTTTGTGTGTGTGTGTGTGTGTGTGTGTGTGTTTGCATGTGTTTCTCTGTCTGCCTGTGTGTGTGTTTGTCTCTGTGCGTGTGTGAGTGTGTGTGTGTGTGTGTGTATGTGTGTGTTTGCATGCGTTTCTCTGTCTGCCTGTGTGTGTGTTTGTCTCTCTCTCTCTCTGTGTGTGTGTGTTTGCATGCGTTTCTCTGTCTGCCTGTGTGTGTGTTTGTCTCTCTCTCTCTCTCTCTCTCTCTGTGTGTGTGTTTGCAATGTGTTTCTCTTTCTGTCTGTGTGTGTGTACAACAGCAGTGATGGGGAAGCAACAGAAGTGCTGACTGCTGGTGTTTTCTGTGTTTCCTGTGATTTGCTGAGGATTAGTGTCATGCAGAAGAAGCCCAGTCAGCCTCACGGTGAGACAGAGAGACGCGTGAGATCGAGAGGCTTTCAGGCTCCATCAGATGACTTTCCATGGGGCTCTGATAAGGAAGCCCATTACTGTAAGATCAAATACTTATTCAGCTCAGTCAGGGAGGGGTGCAGCTCCATCAGACCAGGACAGACCCCCCCCCCCCTCCCCCTCGCTATCTGCAAGCCCAGAGAGCTTCAAGGTGACTTAAACCAATATGTCTTACTATTTTCTTTGTTTTATGACCATCTCTCTCTGTCTCTCTCTCTCTCCCTCTTTCTCACTGTGTGTGTGTGTGTATCTGTGTGTGTGTGTGTGTTTCATTCTTGCTCTCTCTCTGTTATATTTGCTGTGTCCCTGTCTGTGTCTTTCCTCTCTCTCTCTCCCTTCCTCACTTCCTCTTCATCCCTCTCTCTGTCTCTGTCCCTCTTCCCTCTCTTTTAGTCTGCCTCTTTTTTCCGTTAAACTCTCTTTCTGTCCCTCTCTCCTCTCGTTTAGGCTTAATGTCCATTTGGAAGTCGTCCGCCTCATAAGCTGGTGTTTTAATTCAATTTTATCTTACACACTCTTACACACTCTAACACACCTACACACACACACACACGCACACACACACAATATAACACAGTTTAGCAGCTTGTGTGGAGTAATGGGACCGCTGAGCCTTGAGGGGCCTGAGAAAGAGAGAGAGAGAGAGAGAGAGAGAGAGAGAGAGAGAGAAGAGAGAGAGAGAGAGAGAGCGAGAGAGAGAGAGAGAAGAGAGAGAGAGAGAGAGAGAGAGAGAGAGAGACAGAGAAGAGAGAGAGAGAGAGAGAGAGAGAGAGAAAGAGATAGAGAGAGGGGGAGAGAGACAGAGAGGGAGAAGAGAGAGAGAGAGAGAGAGAGAGAGAAGAGAGAGAGAGAGAGAGAGAGAAGAGAGAGAGAGAACAGGAGAGAGGGATTGTTCGCCTCTAAGTCCTGGCAGATGCTGTCATCCACAGCAATATGTTTGTGTTCTCACACAGGAATTCCAGGCCTTCTTAAAGTGATGGAGGTGGCAGAGATGATCACACTACACTCGCTGCAGATCAGAAGACAGTGGATGTGACAAGAACATCCCCAGAAGCTTTGAACATCCTTTCTCTTTCTCAATGAGGAGGATGAAAGGCCTGTCCTTGGAAAGGAAAAAAGAAAAAAAAGAAGATAAGAGCTGATTTAAAAAAAGTCTCTCACCTCGAGGCCAACTTTATTTGTGATGTCTGTGTTTTTTTTTTTTTTTTTTTTTGGTCTGAAGCGAACCAACATAGAGGGAAAATGTGATATTTCAATGACAAAAGCTCAAATTCATTGCAAATGACTTGTCATATTGACTGGAAGAAAAAGTCAAAGATAAAAGGTCCCAGAAGTCAAAGCAGTCAGTCAGTCAGTCCCACGTAGCTCTGGTGGAGCTGACACGCTATGTGGCGCTTCAGGTGTAAATGAAAGACATTCGATAGAACAGCTGCTGTTTTTCCCGCTGTCATGTTAAAACCCATCCCTCAGCACAACTTTGATGACAACTTATTCCCACAGGGGGAAAAAAGCTGGGTGGGCCTCCGACACACAGGCCTGTGTGTGTGTGTGAGAAAGAGAGCGAGTGTGTGTGTGTGTGTGTGTGTGTGTGTGTGTGAGAGAGAGAGTGTGAAAGAGTGTGATAGAGTGTGTGTGTGTCAGAGAGAGTGTGTGTGTGTGTGTGTCAGGTAAGACAATAACATCGCAGAAGGTGCAAAAGGTCCCTCGGTGAACAGAAACAGAGAGAGAGAGAGAGAGAGAGAGAGAGAGAGAGAGGGAGAGAGAGAGAGAGAGAGTCACATTAAAAATGTGAGCACAAATGACAAAGACGAGACAGGAATAATGAGTGCGATAGAAAGATAGAGAGGGACTGAGAAAGAGAGAGAGGGGGAAGAGATACATAGAGAGAGATGAAGAGAGAAAGAGAGGGAGAGAAAGAGCCACAGCTAAAAATGTGAAGTAAGAAGAGAGGGAGGCAGAGGGAGAGAGAAGAAAAGAAAAAAAGTCACAGTAGAAATGTGAACTGTGAAGACAGGTATGCCTGAAGAAAGCCACAGAGAGATGGAGAGACACTGAGAAAGAGAGAAAGAGGTGGAGAGAGACTTTGAGAGAAAGAGAGCGACAGAGAGATGGAGAGAGACTGAGAAAGAAAAAGGTGGAGAGAGAGATGGAAGGAGACTGAAAAAGAAAGGGAGAGACAGAGAGGCGGAGAGAGACTGAGAAATAGAGAGGTAGAGAGAGAGATGAAAAAAAACTAAGAAAGAGAAAGAAATGGTTAGAGACTGAGATAGAGAGAGAGAGATGGAGGGAGACTAAGAAAGAAATGAGAGAAATGGAGAGAGACTCAGATAGAGAGAGAGAGAGATGGAGAGAGATATAGAGGCAGGGAGAGAGGGAGAGAGAGAGATATAGAGGCAGGGAGAGAGGGAGCCATCGATGGAGCCAAATGACAGCAGTCGTCCCAGTGGCACGGTTGATGTTGGGGGGGGCCCGAGCCCTGGGAGACATGGCCCTCCATCAGCCCTCCCCGTGTCTGACGAGCCGTCTGGAGGCCGCTGGCAGCTCGGCCTCCTCTGCGCAGAGAGGGTCCTGGGGGTAAACGGCTGCGATGTGAAGGGATATTAATGGCTCCGACTCCCCCCAGGGGTTAGGGCAGGGGGAGCCCCTTTACCTGGAAGAAAACTGCAGCTGAGGTTTTATTTTTATTTATTG
>NC_045172.1:22025282-22027782 GCF_900700415.2 Clupea harengus | reverse complement strand
TACATCTCTCAGCCATAGTCTTCCTCCTGTCATTATAAGACGAAATGTTAGATGCACCATACAAACCTACATCTCTCAGTCATAGTCTTCCTCCTGTCATTATAAAACTAAATGTTAGGTGCACCATACAAACCTACATCTCTCAGTCATAGTCTTCCTCCTGCCCACACCTGTCATTCTAACGCTAAATGCATAAAAACCTATATGTCTGAGTCATAGTCTTCCTCTTGACCACGCCTGTCATTCTAACGCTAAGCGTTTTCAATGACCGGCTGTGTGAGCCCCTCAGCCCGAGATGCTCCTTAGCGGAGAGTCTCCACGTCTGCGTTGGCCCAGGCAGGCTATTTCAGTAGGCCTAATAATGCCTGAGTAAAATATCACCTGTCAGCCGCGCTGGTGCTGCAATCATAGTGCAATGTTATTTCATACACACACTTTTTTGGCTCGTTCAGTGCCCTCATTATTTAATGAGTTTCAGACTCAAGTGAGAGGAGGAGCTGGATGGAGGACCCTGGATGGTGTGTGTGGGTTTTAGGGATGATTGAGCTCTGTGTGTGTGTGTGTGTGTGTGTGTGTGAGAGAGAAAGAGAGAGAGAGAAAGAGCAAGCAAGAGAGAGAGAGACTTAGGACAATTATAGAAGATTGGTAGACCCTGAGTAAAAAGGCGATGTCATAGGCTCCTGGTATAATAAACAGTACAACTATTCAAACAGCATTTTATCTTACCACTAAGGGTAGTCTTAAGTTGCGATAAAAGTTTTCATGTGAATCCTGTTCACAAAGCTACTGAGGCCAACCAACTCCTTTGTCAAAAGGCTCCGTTGCTATGGCTGCGGTCGAGTCTCATGCAGGAGCTAGCTTGCTATGACTGAGGTGATTGGTTGATCATGAGCTTGCTTGCTATGACTGAGGTGATTGGTTGATCATGAGCTTGCTTTCTATCACCGTGATGCTTGGTTGATGAGTGACAGGACTATGCTAGGGAGTAGGCATGGGCTTCATACTCTGCCTCAAAGAATTAAAATAAAATAAAAATGAAAGATATAACAAACTAAATAAATAACTACACACAGGAATAAGCTTTGACATTTGCTACAAATGACATTATAATGGGATATGCTGCCCACAGACCGAGTATCTCCTTAAATGAAGGAAAAAAAGATTTGTATTGATTTCATATGTCGACAAGATTTATAAAAAATGTGTAGTTTAAAAATGTAAGTTCTTACTAGAACTACAGTGTAGTCACACTTTTTAATCTGTTAGTTTTTCAAGTAGTTCATTTGTAAATGTGACTCATTTACATCAAGGGTATTAGCAGTTTATCAGTAAGTAATGTTAGCCTTTACGTTGTGGAGCAAAATATAATATTCTAAAACGCACTTCATTAAATAGTTACTTTTAGAACATAAACAACACTAGTGTAAAACCAAGTTCCTAATCCAGCCTTAGGTTGACACGCTTCAAGCACTCTTCGATAGGTTGATGGGTTTTGGTTGATAGTTGATTTCTTGCAGAAAAGATGAACAAGAATTATGTACCTGATTGAGATGTTCGATTAACCTGGAGGTGCGAAACAGCAGAGGTTCAACGATTTCCATAGTTCCAATGTAGCGCTTGCTGCGGTCAAAAAACCTTTTGGCTGCATGCCTGCCAACTTGTCTCTATGAGTGACGCGTCCAGACAGCTTTAATTATCTCTACTAGGTCAGGTGCTGCAGTCACCTGAAAAAGTGGGCCGTGGCCAACGCAATTTCGCACCTCCACATTGCTCAACGGTACACAAAGCAAATCCAAATACCAACAAAATATTATTCAATTAAATTATGATAAATGCAAAACACTTAATTTCATTTTATCCTAATATTTCATAACTATAAATAATAACAATTAAACATAACCCATTCTGGCTCCAACAACTAGATACATGAGAATATAGAGAAATTACACTTTTTGTTTGCCAAGACATAATGGCGTAGCGCATATAATAAAAAAAAAGAAAGAAAATGCCGTCTGAATAGATAATAACACGTCTCCCTGATTGAGTCTCAAGGAGCTCTTAGAAGAGCTCTCCTGAGGTGTTGTCATTATGTCTGAGGGCTTCACTGGGCTTCTTCCTTCTGCGTGATAATGACATCTTTCACATCAGAGGGGGGAAGAGAGGCACACACCGCTATCACTCGGCTGGGGGTGCTTAGTCTAATGCGATGGTGGACGGACGCCCAGTCCAACAACAATCAACACGTGGACCCAGACTGCGCGCCAGAAATAAATGTCTGCTTTAGACGGGCTGGGTGGGAGAGGGGGATCAGTGATGGAGAAGGGAGGTGGGGGCACTTAGCACCCCCCTACCGGTAACCATTATTTCAAAATAGCCTCAGTGCCTCAGATAAAGGCTGGGCTTCCTCAGTAAATGGGAAGAAACTCACTCTGCAGCAGGATGCAGGACACACTCACACACACACACACACACACACACACACACACACACACACACACTC
>NC_045172.1:21985282-22022782 GCF_900700415.2 Clupea harengus | reverse complement strand
AGTCAAACGGACACATCCCTTTCACCAAAGACGTCCTACAGCACCAGCCTCATTCAAAAAGAGAATCGATTTTGTCAGGTTGAAATGCAGGCTAGAAAAAAAAATCACTAAACTGGACATCTAAATAGGATATTTCTACAATGGTCTATTCCTCGCTTTGAATTTTGCGTCTGGCAGAGGTACGGGGATAAATCTACCGTTTCTTGGCTGAAGATCCATACCCGCATTCATAGCAGAACCCTTTGTGAAGCTAATGCATATCTGGAGCTGATTCTCAGAAACGGTGAAAATAGTCGGTGGCAGTGAACCGTACCTGTAAAAGTACAGCATCAAGGCAATTATTACTTCAGCATATCAAATGGAAAACCAGATCTCTGGTAGACTAGAATCCATGCATTGAAATACACACTAAAGACCTCACATTATAAATGATAATTGTGGCAAATAATAGTCTTTCTTTCTTAATTTATACTTAGAAATATGCTGTTTTTCTCTTGGGGGAAAAAAGGTTACAAATAAACGTGGCGGCTTCGCTTCCAGTCTGCTCTTTTGTTCTCTTCTCTGTGAGAGGGGCGTTAGAGATCTGAACTGGCCTTTCCGATGTCATGACGACTCGCCTCGGTGCCTCAGAATGCTTTTACAGGCAGCTGGAGAAAAGAGGACAGTGGTACTCTGCCCCTGCCTTATCACCGTATATACACAAAGCATTTGATATTACTGCTAATAGGCCAGGCAAAGTAACCCATTTTGGAGCAAAAAATAGAATTAATTGTAAAATAATTTTTTTCAGCATAGATCCTTTCTATGAGGTGTCCAGAACAACATACTAAAAGTCCTAAGAAATCCTAGTTGAGGAAATATGTTTAATTCTCATCAATCTGAGATGTGTGCTAATAATTGCATGGCAAAAATACACCTCAGAAATGTAATTTTTTCCTTTACCTATTACAAGTTTCTTTGAAAATGAATTTTAATATGCAAATGAGCTATACACTAATCGAAAAATTATTTTACAATTAGTCTGTCGTAAAACGCTCTTTTGCCTGGACTATAAGAGCACTTCTAATTAATTTTACAAGCGACAACTCCTAAGCTACGAGAAAGACTTCTCTGTTGGTCCGTGGCTGATGTCTAGTCTCATGCACCAGCTCGGTTTCAAAGACCTCTGTGATTGGTTAATGACTTACAGGTCTATGCACTAGCTTGGTTTCAAAGACCTCTGTGATTGGTTAATGACTTACAGGTCTATGCACCAGCTTGGTTTCAAAGACCTCTGTGATTGGTTAATGAGTTACAGGTCTATGCACTAGCTCGGTTTCAAAGACCTCTGTGATTGGTTAATGAGTTACAGGTCTATGCACCAGCTCGGTTTCAAAGACCTCTGTGATTGGTTGATGAGTAACAGGTCTACCAGGGGAGTAGGCACGCACTACATGGTCAACAGCAAAGAACGATAGAAAGATAAAAAAACGAATGACATAATAATGGAATATGCTACCCACAGACCGTGTATCTTCCCAATGTTTTCATTATGCATCCGTATGATGACACGTTTGTGTAGAGAGAAATGTTCCATTCAATTCAGGGGCAGCAATGAATGGTTAGTTGCGTTATTGTATCCCTTAGCCGACAAGCTCTACAGGTCTCTGGGTGGAAAAAGGACAGTGTATAACCTATAATCATGTCTTCATGAGAGAAAGCTAATACAAGGACACAGCAGTGGCTATCTCAAGCTCCATTCAGTGTTTGAGCTCGATGTCAGTTTGCTCAGAAGAGTGTATGTCCATGTGTGTGTGTGTGTGTGTGTGTGGCCTGTAGTCCTGTTATTTGGAAAGAAAACATCCTGTAATAACGCAAGAAAAACCGTTCATCAAGATCCTTCCCATCGCAGTGGACAGATGTGAAATGAAAGGGGGGACACTGAGGAGGTGAAGACCAGATATGAGAAGAGAACAGTGAGAAAGCTGTAATCTGCAACTTGCAACGGCAGCGATTCTGTCTCCCGTGGGGGCTTTAACACACACACACACACACACACACACACACACACATGGACATACACTCTCCTGTGGGGGCTTTAATACCACTGGTATTGCTCTCCCCGCTGCAAATAGAGAAGAGACACTCGCCTGACCCCAATATCAGCAGATCACCAGGAAGGAGCGTGAGCAGCCGGGGTCTAAGGGCAGGGCAGGGAGAGTGTGTGTGGCGAGCTTCAGGAGAGCCATCTCCTCCTTCTGGATTAACCTGATACACACACATACACACACACACACAAAAACGCACACACACACACACACCACGCACACACACACACACACACACACACACACACACACACACACACACACACACACACACACACACACACACACACACAAACATGGAAGCATGAACACATTTATGCACACACACACAAACAGTACGGAGAAAAAAAAAACGAAACAAAATAAAGTTTCTTCTCTCTCATACAATATCAACATTGCGACGTCCTGTTATTTTGCATCACGTCTGCTTAGTATTCAAATGTTCAATCAAAAGTTTTGATAACCAGGAGAAGAAGAAGGAAATGGAGTTGGGGATTCTGATTAAGAACTCCAAACAGTTTACAGCCGAATCATTTTCCTCTCCCGTTCTGATCCGCCGTGGCAGTCAAGCATGCATTGATTTTATGATGCATTTAAAATCCTGATTTGTGTCTCATTAATGAAGCACCCAACTTCGATGTTGTTGGTTATTGACTTTTAGCCGATTTCTCTGTTGACACTGAAGACTGAAGACATAGTCAAGGTCTCGGTGTGATGTATTCATCTTCTCTGGATCTCCAGAGGCAACTAAGACCCTGTTTACTGTAAGAACCTGTACCTGAAACAAGACATGTAATAGTGATTTCCACACCTTCCCCCACCATGCCTAATAGGATTCGTACATTAGTGGGCTATATATGGAAACACAGTGTGTTACAGTCGATACATTGCCCCCGGAGCTCTGAAAGGTACAAGCATTTATTACCACAAGTGAATTATAATGTGTCATGTGAATTATGCATGCATTTAATGATCTAACTGTGACTCCTAAGACGTGTAATGATATGAAGATCAGGTTCTTGTAATACGGTAAGTGTTGTTTTGAGAGTACCCTGAAGTTTTAAAGTTTGAGAGTACCCTGAAGTTTTAAAATAGATTTTCTAGTGAATGCCAGAACATTTTTCCTCTACATATTCTATGACAAACTCTTTCTTTCTTTATTATCTTTCTGTATTTACTGACATCTAGTATATTATACATATATATATATATATAACTCTTTTTAATCAAATTATGGCATTAAATCTCTCATTAAAACAGTGATAATATATTATGTGTCATTATACATTATATTATATATATATATATATATATATATATCATTTAACTTGTCAGAATGAGCTAGGAGCTAGGAGCTGTTGATGACTTTCATCTGGTGGTGTGTTGAGTAGTACACCATCTGTCACAGTGTCTATCGGTTTACTTTACAACACACAAACGCTTTCATCTCCAGTCAGCTTAGTGTTTCATCCGGTCACCACGTTTCCAAAGTAGACACGTTACAAGCTTTAGGGGGCTGAGAGTTTGCAAAAAAAATAGCACTTCATAGACCTGCTGACAGCACACGCGCCACTCAGCTAATCAACGCGGCATATGAGGGGTTCAGAGACGCGGGAGCACCTCCATCAGCTCGAGTTCCACATTACGGTCATGTGGAGGAAATGTGGCGGTGATTACTCTCCTACGAGCCGGGAGCAGGTGGCGGTGGACGGCAGGGGCATCTGGGCAGCTGGCCTCTCCTCTGTAGAGCGTCCGCAACCGCTCAGGTGATAATGAGCTTCTGCCCGCTCACCTACAAGATACTTTATAGCCGCGGCCGCAGGTGGGCTCCGTGTTAGCGGGAGACCTGTAAATTATCATCCGTTTGCACTGACCAGAGTGGCGGTTTGCACTGACCAGAGTGGCGGTGCAATACAAGGAACACAAAGAATAGAATGGAAGGCGATCGCATAGAGGCCTGGCTCTGAAAGGTACTGGTATTTGAGAGGAAACAGAAAAAGACAGCACCGCTCTCTGGAATGATTGATTCCATTCAAAACTCACGGTATCTGAATCATGGTATCGGGTTTTGCTAAACATTCTCTTTCATCAGCAGATCTTCACTTACAAACTAAAGGCATTTATTGTCGTAGGAATACACTTGTGGAATAAGTGCAGAAGTTATCGCTGAAAACAATCAAATGAGAGGAAATATCTTAGCGAGTCTTGGTTAATGTATTCCTTTACTTTGCTCTGCTGCTACTCAAAGCAATATAACAGGAAAGGTGTGCCTCGTAGCTGTAATTAAGTGACAAAACCATTCCAGTGATTCTAAGTATCACATCATCTCTCTATGAGTACTTATCATATTAAATTAAATTCAAGGGGGAAACCAGTCCTTGGTGGGAAAAAAGGTGAAATGTGCCATTACAGTTAGAATCTCAATGGTATATGACCACACATGAACCTAAGTGATCCCCGTCACTGTGAACGTGAGTATACCCTTGGAGAACCACGGGATAAAAATCTTTTTGTTGCAGACACGACTCAGTGAGTGGCTCGGCCGCGGCGTGGACCACCATCACCATGCTGGAGCCAGAGCCACTTTAGCATACCAAAGAGAGGCCTGCAGTCATCATCATTACTCCCCTATAATACCCAGTCCCACCCAACCTGGCCGGCAGAAGATAAAGCTCTCTGGTAATTCTGTGTCTCCTTCACCAGCTCCATCTCGCCGCCTGTCACAACAGCTGCTGAAAGACAGATAGTTTCATTACCAGCGGATCCCCCGAGCAGTCAATCAGCCATTTCTCTCTATTTCTTTCGTCTCCCTTTTTAGCCAACTGGAGAGAGTAATTGGTGTTGGCATTGTTATCACACTTCCACGCGGGACCCTTCCCTGAGGCCCTCTCCCGTGACATCATACACCGGTTTTCCAACTGTTCATTTGTTTTCCTTCTCTTTCTGTTGCCAAAGACGGGTGTCGTTTTTAGCATGTGTCGGGAAAAGAAACTGAATAAAGAAATAAGATGCAAAAAGATGGGTGATGTGCATTTATTTAACCATGCATTTATTTAGTCATTCTCTGTAGGTGTTATTCAAGTT
Source organism: Clupea harengus (assembly GCF_900700415.2). Taxonomy (NCBI): domain Eukaryota; kingdom Metazoa; phylum Chordata; class Actinopteri; order Clupeiformes; family Clupeidae; genus Clupea; species Clupea harengus. The sequence goes on along the minus strand of NC_045172.1, from coordinate 22,017,611 downwards.
GAAATGGTGTGGAAGTTTAGATGTTTACAAAGCCAGCCTTCAGCTTTGGGCTTCTAATGCTACTGTGTTGGTAAGGATATCAGAAGTCATGGCTGGTATCTCCTGTAGCTCTGAGGTAAAGGGGTGAAGTTAAAACTAGCATAACTACTTAAAACTGTTTCACCTGGAGGTATCCATTAAACACATCTCTGTACTCAGTCTTTTAGTGTGTCGATGGACTCTACTGTCCCTCACGAGTCCCTGCAGCTCCACAAGGTGCTGACAACATCAAGGTCATAGGTTCAATACCCAGGGAACACACACACACCGTACACACAGGGAGCACACACACACAGTGCACACGCACACACAGTGCACACAGGGAACACACACACAGTGCACACAGGGAACACACACACAGTGCACACAGGGAACACACACACACACAGGGAGCACAGATACAGTACACACACACACACACACAGTACACACAGTACACACACACACAGTACACACAGCGATAAATATGCACAGTATTACTATAAAATAGGGTGATATGTGAAGTGAATGAAACCCAAAAGGACTGTATTACTGGTAAATGAAATAGGTGACAATCGCCACAGGTCTGTCCGGGTAGAACTAGAATGATGTCAATGTCCCAATGATGACAGATGTAATGAAGTATTTATTGCACACACACACTCAAGCCTTGAATGGCAGGATGAACATGAATGACGGTGAAAGTAATCCGTGTAAAGGATTGACAGTAGAATGACGATGATGAACTGTGAATATAATTATCCAGTGTAAAGGGACTTATATTCACACCTGAATCCGTGAACTGAATGAAGACGTGAACTGACTGATAGAATCCGTGTTTGAACGTGATAGAATTATCCGTGTAAAGGACTTCTAACACACATGAATCCTTGAATGGTTGAAGACCGTGAACCGTGGTTTATTCTCAATGACGTACGGCAAGAATGAAAGTGAATGTCTCTGATCGTGATATTGTCCAAAGCACTCCTTGATGATGATGCTCCTCTCCAGCTTCTCTTGACCCACACGATGGCCAGAGGTGGGTCAGGCTTATATAGGGGAGATGAGGGGGAGCCTTGAAACCGGCTGGGGGTGGCCACAAAGTCCGTCAATTTCCACTGTGCACGAGCCCCACGGAACTCTGGGATCAAATGATAGGATGACCTCTCTATGGACCCCAGGTCCCGTGAGTGGCCTGCACAGTGGGATGCCCAGCTGGATGCAACTGGTGGCCTTTTTAACTATTACTGCATCCTACTGTAACAGGCTTTGTATAGAGATATCTTCTAAGTGGATACATTTTAAAAGTGGGCTCAAACCTCAGCCAGACTTGACAGGTTTGCTGCTCCGTTTGTGGATTTGACGGTGTGTGTGTGGATTTGGCGGTGTGTGTGTGGATTTGACGGTGTGTGTGTGTGTGTGGATTGAGGGCTCTGACTTCGGTCTTCTGAATGTGAATCAATGCAAATGTGGGCTCTAACCTCAGCCCACATAGATGGGTCTGCTGCTCGGCCCAAAATACTCATCTGTGTCTGTTTCACACCTCGACTTTGGGCTCAACACGGCTGGCTAACAGAGCCTGCACGCTCTGAAAGGGCCAGGATTGGGCCTAAGGGCATGCAAATGATCTTTTCTAACCAAAAACCCTTCCGTTCCCTTCCCTCCTCTTCCTCTCCACAACTCTGTTTGAGTGTCTGTGGTCTGTGAGTTTGAGCGTAAAAGTGGAGCTCTCATTTCTCCGTCTCCCTCAGACCTTACCTCATCCACCAGTGTGTCTGAGGCTTGTGTGTGTGTGTGTGTGTGTGTGTGTGTGTGTGTGTGTGTGTGTGTCTGAGGCTTGTGGCTAATCAAGCTGAACATTTCATGAAGAATTCAGCACAGAGGTGTGATGGTAAGTGGAAACTCACCGACGAGCCGCGTGAGGGTTGCCAAGATTCCAGACTGTAGGCTTTAAATAATTGGTCATCAGAAAATTGACAGAGGATACGGTCTCCTTTTTGTCCCTGTGTATATTTATGTGCTTCTTTGGGCTGGCGGGAGTGGCAGCTGAGTTGGAGAGTGTCTCACATTGCGCTTTTAATTGATTTTACTGCTTAGGGTGTACACTGCTATAGATCAGCCTGCACTCAGAAGAAATCGAAAGTAATAGAAAGCAAATGTCCCTTGAAGTCCCTCAATCTGTGACCACTCTCCGGTGGACATACAGTAGCCGATCAATACACTGTCCCTCTCTCTCTTCCTCTCTTTCTTTCTCATCTATTCTTTTCTTTTCTCACTGTCTTTCACCATCTCTCTCTTCCCCTCCCTCTCTCTCCCTCTCCCTTTCTCTCTCCTCCTCTCCCTCTCCCTCTCCCTCTCGCTCTCTCTCTTCCTCTCCCTCTCTTTCTTCCTCTCTCTCTCTCTCTCTCTCTCCCTCTCTCTCTCTCTCTCTCTCTCTCTCTCCCTCTCTGTCCCTCGTTCTCTCTCTCTCTCCAGTCCTAATTCACACATCACTGTCTGTTCCCTGTTTAAAAGTTACCAGTATTGTGTGGGACCAATCTGGCTCAGGTCTGGTGAATCCCCCTCAGTGCTTTTCACACCGACTCAACTTGGCAGCTCAATGCAAATGCAAACTCCCTCTAAACAGGCGGACAGAGCGGTGAGTGTACTGAATATCGTCACGGTGAAGGCGGACAGCGTTGTCAAGTCGTCACAAGTTCACCGCAGACGGATATACAGTACATGTATATATATATACCCCTCTAAAATAAGGTGGACTCTATATGACAAGCAGTTCCTTCAGAGTAAAGACTAGGTGCCTGGGGGTGGTGGTGAGAGACACAATGACTTTGATTCAATGAGTGCAAAATGGAAAGAACAAATACAGATACTTACACCAGCAAAAGTGAGGGAATAGTGTGTTAGTTGGTGTCTGGAAGTAATGATATCTTTGGATACTCCACTCAAGAAGCCCCCCCCCGCACTATGCTCTCAGAGTCTCTAACAGCTAGCCCCACCAGAGAAACGTCAGACTGTACTTCCTGACATAATTGTTTTTTTTACGCACTGAAAATGATTATACCATCAGACTGCTCTGAGTTTAAAGTTGTATTCTCCTCGTTAATATTCATCGTATTGTCCGTGAACTTTTGCTTTGTTTACGTCTACATTTGCATGAAACTGAGACAGTTCAAAGTCAATAAGCTACCATCTAAAGACAGCCGTTTGGGACGTGAATATCCTGAGAATATCAGTGTGCTGTGCGAGAGATTGCTCTTCCTCTCTCTCTCTCTCTCTCTCTCTCTCTCTCTCTCTCTCTCTCTCTTTCTTTTAAATGAGTGACTTTGCTGTCACAACATTCATTTCACTTGACAGTTGGCTTAACAAGAAAATCAATAGCTTATCAAGTAACAGCGTCTTCCCACTTTCTGTGTGCTTGTACTTGAAGTTACATGTGTACACAAATTATACTTGATTTTCCTGTGCTTATTTTGTCCTTAAACAAACATGTTGCTGATAGTAAGCTTTATAGACTATCAGGCTGTACAGCCATTTGACTTGTATGGCACATACACAATTGCTCTAAGTCTAAAGCATAGCAGTATATAGACAGATTCGTCATGGCGATGGGGAGGGTTACCCTAAACCTTCTTTACTGGTGTTACCTGCGAGACAAAAGCTTTTGGAATACACCGGCGTGCTTCCTCATTTACCATGGATATCACTCTCATATTCCACAACAGCGAGCGGAGAAAATGAACAAATATGAATATTTACAAAGCTATTTTCCCGAGGGCTGTACCTGAGAATGTTTTTGTTTTGCTTTGCTCGTGTAAATTGGGTAAACAATCTGATACCTGTTTAGGGGGGAGTGGCAGGGTTTCTCATTTTTTCCCTAGTTTAGACGAGCTTCGAGTCAGAGTGACTGACTAACAAAGAGGCGGTGACGGACTCCGGCGCAGATGCGGCTGGGATCTGGGTCAGGTCTGGCACGCCCTCAGGACTCGGTCGCTATTTGGTGGCAGTTTGGGGGATTTGATTGGGTCGTCTGATGCGGGAGACCGGACAGGGAGCCTTGACAGCACTTCACTGCCAGGGAGAGCTAGGCTATAATGAGCTGAAGAGGCTCACGCTGAGCGCAGGACTCAAGAGGATGTTGGAAAAAAAAAAAATTCTCTCCCGCACTCCATCTAACACGAGAGGCCCCCGGAATTGCCAAAGGGTTGCCGGGCAACCGGAGAATCGGAAATGGCCTGCGTGACATAAACAGCCGTTCGGCGTTCAGGCTCACATGCGAGTATCAAATGGAATCTGTGAAACTCTCTGATTGCACTCGCACCTCATAATTCGTGACTTTTATGCCTTGAGAGGAAACCATTTCCAGTTGATCACTGACATATTCCCGCTTTGCATGGGAGAAAAAAAAATAATACATTATCAAAAGATGTAGGCTCTGCCCGCATATGCATGGTAATTAGGTCTCTAAATGTCTCTCTGAATTTCCATATCTATTCTCTCATCTTGCGTCGTTCACACCACACATTGTAGCAAGAGCATCATTCCATCCCAGAGTCTGCGTCATCTAGCCCAGCACAGATAGCATTCACGCCATGCATTCACCTAGCCTATTCGAGCAGCGTCTCGGGGCTGAATCATGGCCCGAAAGCTCTCATATGCAATTATTTTTTGTGGGGAAAAATCATTATCGAACAGCCCAGATCACAGGCAGGGACAGCTGGCAAGTGTGCTAATCTCCCCCCCCCCCCCCCACACACACACACATACATAAACACACACACACACACTCACACACACACAAGACGGTCTGACTGACTGACACCATCCGCAAGGAGTGGTAAACTACGAGGGGGTCCGAATATGTCTGCACAAGCCTGGAGGCATTAATGTCTGCTCGATTAGAGGAAGTGATGTCATGGCTGAGCAAGCCCCGGCATGTTCACATGTTGATTTCATTCACAGTTCTGCTCTCCCACTGGCTAATGGGGTTGGGCAGGAGCAGGGAGACGTCTGGTAAGAGCATCTCTAGATAGATAGAAAGATAGATAGATGGATACTTTATTAATCCAGAGGGAAATTTCTATTCGTTCTGGACAGACGGCAGATATAGGAAGGCCACATGACGCCAACACCACAGGAATGCAGAGGTGGTGGTCACCCGCAACTGCACACACACTACACACACACACACACACACACACACACACACACACACACACTAACCCTACTGCCATCCACGCCTATGTCCAATATGTCATCATCCTTGCAACTGTTATGGTGTGATGCGGTGTTAGCATGTAACCTCATCATGTGTTTCTCCCATCACTGCTTTGCACTCCTATCCCCAGGCTGTTTGGGGCTCTTCTGGTTTGATGCCTGTGCTTTACAGCAAGTCCATCCCAGCTTGACGCTGGCTCGGAAGTGGGACAGATCTATTCCAGTGGAACCTGCAATCTGGAATACTGTGTACTAGATGTAAAAGGGCATTTACACACACACACACACACACACACACACACACACACACACACACACACACACACACACACACACACACACACACGCACATGCACACAAACACAGGCACATACACCCACACACGCACATACACACAAACACACACACACAAACCACACACACACACATGCACATACACGTAAACACACGCACACACACAAACACACGCGCACACACTCAAACACAGGCGCACATACACACAAACACACACACACACACACACACACACACACACTCACACACACACTCTATCCGAAGAGGTGATAACTAGTAGCATGCTGTGTGTGATTGTGTTTGTGGTAGTGTGCCCTGGGAGTTACAGCTATCATGCAGGTGACGCAATAATAAGGGCTTGTTTTGGATCAATAGACGGAGCTCTGCAGGTGACGCAATAATGAGGACCTGTTCGGGATCAATGGGCCGAGCTCTGCAGAGAAGAGTAACTCTGCTACTGTGATATTCACAAGGAGAGATGCAGAGAAGAGTAACTCTGCTACTGTGATATTCACAAGGAGAGATGCAGAGAATGTAGAAGTTAACTCATGGAGACACACACACACACACACACACACACACACACACACACACACTCTCTCTCTTCTCTTCTTCCTCTCTCACATACCATATACAATTAACCCCCTTTCTTCACCATTCATCTGTTTGTTTGTTTGTTTTGTTTTTGTAATGTAAACACTTAGTTATAGAGTATTGTGCTTCAAAAGTATTTTTGCACATTAGTTACAGATAGCAAGATTTCTGCTTTGTGTGTAGGAGGCTTTTTAGAATAGTGAGATAGCAATAGTAGACAATAGTAGACGCTGAATTAAAATGATTTCTTAACATCTGGTGCAGCTATCAAGTAACCGCACTAGAGGCCTTTCGAAAACGTTCCCCCAGGATCTGAGATTGACAAATGCCTATGCATACACAGTTTTGAAGTAATTCGATTTTCTGTCATATAGACAGTGGTAATTATTCTTGGCGTCAGTGAAAACACATTTGGCCCAAGCCCCCATTTATTTTTACTTCTAATTCATCTCCAGCACCTCAGCTTTTCTCCACAGCTTCTTCGTTTCAATTGAGTGTATTTTTCACGTTTCCTCATAGTCCTTTCAACACAGCGATTTCACAGCTTGTTTGCCTGACGACTCCTGTTTCATTGACACGAGGTTGCGGTGTTAGATGCTGTCTGCTTAAATTGAGCATGAAAGGAAGGCAATGTGTCTCGTGTGTCTCCTGCGTATCTCATGCTGTTAGTTCTCAGCGGAGACGCTGCCTGGTTGTTTTTTCCACGAGACAGAGACGGGTGCAACTACAGAGACAGATGTTCCACTCCTCCGACGGTGACACGGGGGTTACCATCATATTTTTAACCGTCTGCCGCGTTTGCCAAAACGTCCCGCGAAGTCTGAAGGAGTCACCATATGCCGGGTTCAGAGGCGAACGCTGAGTTTGCCCAGCTTTGAGGGAAACTTTTCGCTGCTCCCTGGTGTCTGCCGTCGCAGAAATCCTGACCTCCTTATCATTTCCGTGGCCTTGAGACGCCCTTCAACACACTGGAGATCAGCGCAGGAATCGGGAGTGACTGTGATGAATAACATCCCTACATCATGATGGAGCAGCAGCCCCAGCCCAACCTTCTAAATCGGAACCGTCCGAGGAAGCACAAGCCCAACCTTCTAAATCGGAACCGTCCGAGGCAGCCCCATGTCACCTTCTAAATCGGAACCGTCCGAGGCCATATACTCAATTGAAACGAAGAAGCTGTGGAGAAAAGCTGAGGTGCTGGAGATGAATTAGAAGTAAAAATAAATGGGGGCTTGGGCCAAACATGTTTTCACTGACGCCAAGAATAATTACCAGTCCATTACTGCAGTCTGGATTACGGCTTAAAGACACATGATGCTGCGTTTTTGCTGGTCTTTGAGCTATAGCTGACTTTTATGTGTACCACGTGTGCTGGTGTTGGTGTTTACGAGGCAGGGCCGGGTGCTGTTAGCTAGTCATCTTGCTAGTTTTAGAGGCAAACTCCTTATTGTTGCTTTAAAGTAGCGTTGAGTCATGTAAATGTCTGTATGAAATACAGTTTTTTCCAATAATTTTCACACTTGTTTCAATACCATGTACACTTTTTCAAAACACTTAACACCAGTGGCGGCGCCAGAGATTTTTTGCTGCAGGTGCTATGGGGGTGCTCGGCGTTTTACCGAGGGTGCTATGACATTAGGGTGATATACGTGTCACATGGTTCTCTACTACAACACCTCCCCACCATGTCGTCATATCTGTTTACATGTTTGCTCTCTGAAGCGTCTTTGTGGTCCATGAAAAGCGCCATACAAATCGATCGTAGGTCTATTATTATTATCATTAGGCTGCTTCCGACAGACGCGCACATAGCCGTGTTCCTCTGCGACGGTCACTGACAAAATGCATGCAGCATCAGCATGTTATAGATTCCGCAATCCCAAATACTTCACTTACTTCATTGGGGGTTAAAGTTGGCGCCAGATGACCACCAGGTCACCACTACCATGTCTGACAAATTAAACTAAACATAAATAGTTCAATACATTCTAAACTAAAGGGGGCAAATTAGAATAGCAGATAGAATGAACTAAAACAGTCAAAGAGTCAGAAATGCTTTAAAAAAGTATATATTATTTCAGGTCACAATCAATAAAAACATAGAAGCGTATGGATAACTGGCTAGCACAGACAGACTGCTCGTCCTAGGCTAGAATCTCTGATTTTTTTAAGGCGGATCCCGAAAAATCCCAAAAAGAGACCGCATTCATTAATGTTACACATCTAACAAGACCGTTCCACCTTAAATCTTAAACGGTGTAAAGATGCAGGCCCCTTTTAAAAGTGAATGAAACAAAACAGTAGGCACTCAAAACCACAATAATCAGAGCTAGATCATTGTATCATTGTACAATACAACTCTTAAAGAACAGGCAAAAATGCAAACAAAACTATGCTGGAAAAGCAAAATCCGGGCAACCCAGCAGACCAGGTGTAGCATGGCTAGCACCCTCAGTAGAGGTGTAGGATTGATCTCTTTGACCACGACATTCCTCTTCTTCTAAATCAGATTAAGATACCCCTTGCATTTCTTCTTCTTCTTCAACGTCACATGATTCTTCTACTCGTAGAATTTTGGGTATCAAAAACCGATCCATTATTGTGAATTTGTTGATACTACCGCTTGACTTTGACAGTGCACTAGCTCTCTTTCTCCTTCAATTGTCAGGAAACGTCAACGTTCACGCATGCGACGTGTCTCTGTCGTGCTACGTGAACAATCTGTTCATTTCAATCTGTTATTATTTTCTTTTGTGATTGAAATATTATTATCACACAATACATTAAATTAAGAACGCAGAATTAAAATAAATAACAATAATAAATAAACCATTATTTTCTTGGGGGTGCTATGGGGGTGCTTTGGCTAATCCAGGGGGAGCTATAGCACCCCCTAGCCCCCCCCTGGCGCCGCCCCTGCTTAACACATTCACCATATCAGTAGACTATGCGGACCAAACTGTGGATACTTTTCCATTGCGTAGACACAAAATGAAGTCAATGACCACTTCTTCTGAAATTCATGGATACCCGTCTCATGTTCCCCACCAGCAAAATGCTGTGCGACTTTAGGGGTTGATAAGATGTGCTAAAGATTTTTTTCCAAAGATTCAAGACAAGGGAGAATGTTGCGATACTGTAAATGTGAAGATCATAAAAATGTCACCACGGATCAGCATTAGGGCTGCAGGACACTTTTAGTGGTAGTCCCATGTGTTGTTGTTTCACTTACTGTACTGGGAAAGATAAGTGTCCGCACACTTGTTTTTTAACTATAGTGTACCTCAGAACATTTAGCATGGAGCTGCCTGGAGGCTTATAGCTGAATTTCATATTTACTGTATTTCATTTTATATTACATACAGTATTTTATGTGTACGAGGTGTCATACGTTTTTCTTTTCCCTTGCAATGCAGCACTTAACTATTTTGCAATGCTTCAAGTTGGCTGTGTTTTTTAGTTCATTGTATATTCAGTGATAAAGTAGTTTAATGGAAGAGAGCAAATGTTATAGAGTCACTTTTGAGTGTAGTACAAAGTGTTTTGGTGGTTGTAGTGCATTGTGCACCAAATGTTAACTGATGTGCTGAGGTGTGTGTCTTTAAAGCCCACTGTGTGAAGAGTTTTGAAAGAGTGGACATGGTATTGAGACAAGTGTGAAAATGGCTGTCAGGCTATGAGTGGATATGATCCATGAGAGTTCACTTTTCTGTTTCACCTTTTATCTTCACTTGTAGTAACTAAGGCAGACTTGGCCAGATTTGAGCCGTGGTCGGCTCATGTCACGGGCAAAACTAATGTTAGGTAGCGTATGTACAGAATGAACAATCAATACACAAAACCAATACAAAAATGACATATAATCGTAAAAAAATACACAAAAATATAAAAAAAACAGCTTTAAAACAAGAGAAAATAAGAAGTGAGGTTGTTTGTCAGGGTAGTGGACGTTCCCCTCTGCATACAGATGGTGCTGCTAGTGTTCTGGGTCTTCAGACTGGTGAGAAAAGGTGATGAAGAATAGTCTCTGTGTGTGTGTGTGTGTGTGTGTGTGTGTGTGTGTGTGTGTGTGTGTGTGTTTTTTACCTTCCTGTGGTGCGGCTAAGCAGCACCTGAGCTGCTTATAATCACCTCAAATCCACACAGGTGTGCCTCATTTCCTCAGTAGCTCACACACAGCGCCCACCCCCCCTCCCCCAGAGGCTTGTTTACTGCACCAGCACACACACACTTCCTGGGGAGATAGAAAGACAGCTTGAAGTGCTCCATAGTAGTCATTAAAGTTGGGGCGAAGGATGCACACACACAGGAACACACACTCACTCACACACATGCGTCTGTAAATTAATTTCACTGCAGACCTGGTCAGCTTATTCACTGACTTTGTTGGTCCAGTGTTGGTTATGTTGAGTCACTCATCCAATGCTGGTCACACACCCCCCCCCCCCCCCCTCCCCCACACACACACACACACACACACACACACACACACACACACACACAGATTCACTTTAGGTTGAATGTGTGTGTGAGAAATCATTTAACCTTGGGTCAGATCTTTGTGTTTTCTATCTCACACACACGACTCTCCTCGGGCCTCAGAGCTCAGTTATTCAAGGTAAGTGACGATATAATATGAAGAAAGAAAAAGACTCCATCATCCTGGAGAATTTAGACCATTTTCAAAGGAGTGGGGAGGAAAAAAAACTCTTTCAAGGAAGACGGAAGAGTCATGGTGCAGAGCTGCCAGCACACCTGGCTTTTAATTCAGGACGCGTGCAGCCTTCAGCAGGTAATTTCATTAATAACACGCCGGTGATGGCCGGGATGGAGACGGAGATGGAGACGGAGATGGAGACGGGGGTAAGGGGGGGCGGTGCGGTGTGGTTCGGCGTTGCGTGGAGCGCTCCATCACTCAAGCCTACAGAAACACCTTTCAGCTGCCCTCTGATGTATGATCGTCCAATCATCTCCATCATCTGCCCCCCGCCGTCACTCATTCTCTCTCTCTCTCACACACACACACACACACACACACTCTCTCTCTCTCACACACACACACACACACACACACACACACTCTCTCTCTCTCACACACACACACACACACACACACACACACACACTCGCTGTCACTCGCCCTCTGCGTCGCCTAGACGCAACAAATCGCTCATAAATGTGCTCTCGTGGCGCTTTCCCACCTCCACACTGCCTTTATTTGGCGAGCGCATACATCACTCCGCCACCACACCCGCCATCACAAACACGACCATCTTTCCCCCTTTTATCTCAGAAGGATACATGCAAGGGTGCAGAGTAAGCGTGAACATGAGTGGGGTGAAAATGGCCCTTGGCTGAACCAACCTGGATAAAGGTGTGCTGATTCATGATGAGGGTGTTACCACCAAAGTGTGTGTTAATCACTTCCTTTTCTTCTGAACCAATGACATGTAACCTGCTGTAGGAAATAGGTGTCTGTGTTATCACACATTGTTATCACACATTGTTCTCACACATTGTTATCACATCCTGCAGTATATGTTCATCTCCCATTTAGAATTCCTCTCTGTCGTCACGTCTTGTTATGGTGTCGTTTTGTTTCCAGCTCTGTTGTAACAGAATGATATAAAGCAAAACACATATGCTTTAGCATACCTTCTACTAGGGCTGAACGATTAATTGCATTTGCGATTAAATCGCGATATGGTAAAATGCCATTTTCTAACCGCAACGTCCGCGATTACAACTTGGTCTTAAAAAAAAAAAAAAAACGTTCAGTCCTACCTTCTACCCATCAGTACAATGTGAGTACGATTCATTCATTAATTTACTCCTGTACATGATTCAGTGTTGTTGTCATTGATATTCTCCCTCTAGTAAGGCCTAATGGATACTGGCTACGTTGTGTGTGCGTTGCCTGTGTGTTGCGTGTGCGTTGCGTGTGTGTTGCGTGTGCGTCGCTGCTTCATTACCTGTACATTTACATCTGGTGCCCATTTGAACATGTCAGAGCATGCATACTGCATACTGCATACTGCATACTGCATGCGTGAGATGCACATTTCAGGCATGGCTCGAAAATCAATTAAGGAAAAAAGGGGTAAAGCAGCCGCAACACACACGCAACGCAGGCAGTGTGAAACGGGCCTGAGATTCATTCATTTATTTACAAGCGGCATTACTCCTAAACGTGATTCATTGTTGTTGTCATTGATATTGTCCCTCTAGTTTGCCACTTCAGTCTTCATCAGTCCCTTCCAATTAACACACAAAACAGCTGCTCTCCTGCTGCAATGGCACTTGTATGTTACGTCTACTGCAATTAATGTTTTCTGCACCATTTGCCTGACTCACATTTCTCACAGTTCAATTTATTCTGCCTGTTTGGTCAATTAGTGTGAGATTCTAAAGTGCGTCTTTCAAATCCCTGAATCCACACACATCGATAGAGATAGAGTTGGAGATTTATCGGATGTGCACCTTACACTGAAAAAAAAATGAAATAGCCAGAAAATCCAATATTGTAGAGATGTAAGGTCTGATTTTGATCTGGCTGGTCTGTGATTATTTTAAATAGCTAAGAGGAGTAACATGTCAGCTGTCATTATCTTGTCATCTATGTGGTTCTCCCTGTGTATGTGCGTGTGTGTGTGTGTGTGTGTGTGTGTGCGTGTGTGTGTGTGTGTGTGTGTGTGTGTGTGTGTGTGTGTGTGTGTGACAGTGGATAAAGGGGGCCGGGGGGTCTTTTTCATAGATCCTTACCCCAGCTCTCAACCACATCCCCTGTCTTTCAACCACCAGCCAAGCAACCCTAACATTACATGGAACTCGTTTCCAGTCACACTAAGCCCCAATCCTCAGCAAGGACTGTGTCCAAACCCAACCAGAACCTGAGGTCACATCCTACTGTCAGTTTGTGGACATGTGACCAGCCAAGACATATGACCAGCCATGTGACCAGCCAAGACATATGACCAGTCATGTGACCAACCATGTGACCAGTCATGTGACCAACCATGTGACCAGTCATGTGACCATGCAAGCCATGTGACCAACCATGTGACCAGTCATGTGACCAACCATGTGACCAACCATGTGCCCAGTCATGTGACCAGCCATGTGACCAACCATGTGACCAACCATGTGACCAACCATGTGACCATGCCAGCCATGTGACCAGCCATGTGACCAGAAAGCCATGTGACCAGGCATGTGACCAGGCAGTCCAAACGCAGTGGTCTTCTTTGATAATGTGGCACTGACGTTGTGCTCTCAGTCCACGGCTTACCAATCTTAGCTGCTACGCTAATGAACACTAAAGTTGTTCAGGGAGCCTAGAGGGAGCTACTCGACAGCGAGGGTGTGTACTCACAGATAACACACCAGTGAATACACAGCGACTGTGTGTACTCACACATAACACACCAGTGAATACACAGCGAGGGTGTGTACTCACACATAACACACCAGTGAATGGACAGCGAGGGTGTGTACTCACACATAACACACCAGTGAATGGACAGCGAAGGTGGCGGCTGACACTGAAGCTTCTTGTGTCCTTTTTCAGCCATTATTGTTAGATATCTGTGTTTGTCTGGTGTTGTCAGCACACGGCCAAGAGAGGGGGTTTGGCCATGGAGCTGTGTGCTTAACCACTCGCCAAATGAGCTGTGGCGGTGCGGACCAACTGCTGTGTGTGTGCGTGTGTGTCTGTGTGTGTGTGTGTGTGTTTGTGTCTGTGTGTGTGTGTGTCTGTGTGTGTGTGTGTGAGTGTGTGTGTGTCTGTCTGTGTGTGTGTGTGTCCCTCTGTGTGTGTGTGTGTGTGTGTGTGTGTGTGTGTGTGTGTCTCTCTCTCTCTGTGTGTGTGTGTCTGTGTGTGTGTGTTTGTGTCTGTGTGTGTGTGTGTGTGTATGTGCGTGTGTGTGTGTGTGTGGAGAGATCTAGGCCTTCTGTGGGCCACTGATTAGAGCCCCGGCGTCATCAAAGCAGGACACCCCCGTGATGTTCCACACACGACACCTCAGAGGTTCCCCCGTGATGTTCCTCCGAGGTTCCGTACCCTGCGTCCTCTATTTCTGTGTCTGTTTGTCTTAGAACTTCCGTCTAAACAATGTGGAGCCAATTCATCCTAGTCTGACATAGATGTATACACACACACACACTCTCTCTCTCTCTCATATGAACAAACCATCAGCAACAACTCGCAGTTGGAGACTGAGATAAATCGATGTGGTGAACAGGGCTGCACAAAGGATGTGGATGTGCGTTTCTATTTTCTGTCTAAAATAGCCCCTCTAAGCCGTGTGTATGTGTGTGTGTGTGGGGGGGGGTATATATAGAAAACGTACTCTGTGTTTTATTGAAATCACTTTTGCCTCTGCATTTCCTGTCTCTCGGCATGGCACACACTCCACACACACTCCTTGGGTTTCCCTCCTCTTAACGGTGAGGGTGGTGCTGTTTGCAGGAAGGCTCCTGTGGATTTAAATACTTTTAAGAAAATGATAAATGAAGCGCCTCCATCTTGGCTATATCCGTGTGAGTAGTGGGAGGCAGAGGCAGTGGAAGACAGTTTTTTTTTTTTTTTTTAAATAAGCTGTGCAATATGAGATCTAGACCGGTGGATAAAGATGTGTGTGTGTGTGTGTGTGTGTGTGTGTGTGTGTATGTGTGTATTTTGTTCCAGGATGAATTTCATGACATCATGTTAATGACCAATCACATTTTTTGCAGTTATGGGTCCTGACTTTTGAATATTTCATTTGTTTTTTTATTTAGCTCAACACATTACAACTTAACGAAACACGTGCAAATAGACAAAACACGAGCCAATTAAGAAAACATCTTCTGCAATCTGACAACACGTGTGCAGGATTTAGAAAAACGAACAGCAAATTTAGACAACACAACATATTACAGAAACACGCTGCAATTACACCAAATGGAAGTGTTTCCAGAGGACACTTAAAAATGATGCGCACGCCTGGAGCGTGCTAACCGGCTCAACGTATTTCTGAAATGTGTTGTCTGAATTTGCGGCACGTTTTCTAAATGTTGCGCATGTTGTCTGAATTTGCAGCGCGTTTTCTAAATGTTGCAGATGTGTTGTAAAAGTGCTGAAGATGTTGTCTGAATTTGCAGCGCGTTTTCTAAATGTTGCGAATGTGTTGTCAAAGTGCTGAAGATGTTCTCTTAATTTGCTCCTGTTTTGTCTATTTGCATGTGTTTTGTCTATGTGCATGTGTCTTAAGTTGCAAAGCCATGGGGCCACAGTAGTAACTGGACTTATCATCATTAACTCACTGATGAAGACATTTACAACACTGCCTCCCCCTCTCTAGACACAGTGCCAATTTAAGTCTTTTTTTTTTTCAAAGCATCTCAGTCATCCTATTTATTTGTTAATTAACTTCCTGTTCTTATGCATTCATTTCCTTTGGCTCCTCGGAGTGAAGTGATGAAGTCATGAACACCTCCCTCTATCAGAGCGGGGACTCAGAGCCGGTTCTCTCTTCCGGACCAGATGGCTCAGGCTCAGGCCCAGAACCCCTAAGCTCGCTAAACCTTCTCTTCTACTTCCACTGGGCCTGTTTGGTCCAATCCGCCTCCCTACCTAGAGACAGTCAGCTAGGGTAAGGACAAGGAAGACAAGTTTCCCCAGGGCTCTTTTCAAAGGAACAGCAACAATGCAGAAGAACGAGCGGGATATGAGAACTCTTTGTCGTGTGAGTTCACTGTGAGTCATATTCTCTGATTAAACTTAATTTACTTTACTGTGAAAAAAAACAAACAAACAAAAACAAAAAACATCAACAGTGTCTTATAATTACTTACAAAGAGACGAGTGACAGGCACTTTGCACATAAAGCTGTAAAAATGTCCTCTGTTTTTATTAAATATACATATATTTACAGCACACCTGTACAATCCTAGCCATAGAAAACAAACGCAAAGTAAGCATAACATTATTTTTTTATACATTTATAATAAACATCAGAATCTGCGAGGTTCATATCACATTTAAAAGAGATAATGCACTTCAAAATATGCCCAGTCAATCAATCACTGATTAGAATTTCATGTTCAAAAACTAGATGCTGTCCACAAGTGTTCGCCAATGAAACAAAAGCAAGATGCAATACTTCTATATATATATATATATAGAATATATATATACTATCTCTCAGTGTTACAGGAGCACTTGCCAAAGGTAAATAGTTTAACTGTTCAGCCATAAGAATATTTTTGTATGCTGCATTTTGTGTTAACCTGCCCTTATAAATCATCCCTGTTTCATCATAAAATCCTTATATCCAATCATATGATATGGTGGTCGTCATAGCAACTATCCAATGTATTTGTACCCAGTGCATATTGTGAATATATCTGCATGAGGGGAGAGTTGGCATACTGTATTTTCATGTTCCAGTGAAATCTGAAGATCTCCAGGTTTGTAATAAAATCCACAGCTACTCCGAGCACTAAACCTGACTCTGAGTGATCACATCTACTTTAGCTTCTCCCTGTCTGAGCACCACTGAATGTAGAATAGCTTCCTTCATCAACAGCACCTCAGATGGTACACAGCAAATCTGAAGGAGAGAAATCTGATGGTGCTGCTGAATTATGTCCGGCTCTTTGGTGATCTCAGATAAATAAAATCATAAATTTCCAAACTGGCTCGCTTCTTTCATCACGGCGGAAATTAGGCAAGGTGCCTTTAATGGTTTCATCAGCGAGTGACATGTCATTAGGAGAGTCCAGAGATTCATCACACGCGCACAACATCGGCCAGAAAACGAATGAGAAGGAGACGCCACTTCCTGCATAGAGATGAGCCCGGTGCTTATCCGCGAGGTGGATGTTCGGCTAAATTAGATTCAACGTGTCTACGTTGGAGAGATATTTCTCTGGCATCTAGCAAAAAAAATGACATTTACATAGATCAAAATCTGATTAATATCTCTCGACGGCAAAAAGTGAAGTAGAACGCTAGAGAGTGGCACTTGATGGAGATTGAAAGGAATGCGGTGCCTAATCAGCTCGGGACGGTTAAAAGAACAAAGTGCGGACGGAGACCCATCTATCCATCAGAACCTGTGTATACAAGGGATGTTCAGGCCCCTCTAACTGACATCTCACACAAGTTTCTCTGTTGTGGTCAGGGGGCATTACTAGTCTACTACAGCCAGATACAACTACAGCTCTCTGACGACCAGAGACAGAGAGTTTGTTTGGTGGCGACAAGGCTGGCATTCTTTCTTAAACCTGCCAAATACTTGGCAACAGTAACACTCATCTCTGCAACTTTTGTTCTGAATCAACAGCACTATTTGTGAATGCCTTCAAACGGTGTTTAGTTTGATTATATATTTAAAACGCTTTCATCCTCTACTGGTGTCCTTCAACGAAGCTACATTCCCAAAAGTGTGTCTCCTGATGTGTGTGTATGTCTGTCTCCTGATGTGTGTGTGTGTCTGTCTCTTGATGTGTGTGTGTGTCTGTCTCCTGATGTGTGTGTGTGTCTGTCTCCTGATGTGTGTGTGTGTCAGTCTCCTGATGTGTGCGTGTGTGTGTGTGTGTCTGTCTCCTGATGTGTGTGTGTGTGTGTCTGTCTCCTGATGTGTGTGTGTGTGTGTCAGTCTCCTGATGTGTGTGTGTGTGTGTGTGTGTGTGTGTGTGTCAGTCTCCTGATGTGTGTGTGTGTGTGTGTGTGTGTGTGTGTGTGTCAGTCTCCTGATGTGTGTGTGTGTGTGTGTGTGTGTGTGTCTGTCTCCTGATGTGTGCTGTCTTATTGAAAGGCAGGTCGGGCACCACAGGGGGCCTCAGTAGGGGGGCAGGAAACCAACGCGAGTTTGAGTCGTGTCGTACAGCATCTTCACACAGGGGTAAAATAAAATATAATTATTAAATATAATAAATAGAGATATAATGATCTTGAGTGTAATGATTTTGAGACTGTTTCCGAATGGTTTTACGAAGACATGTTCCAAATTATAGTTGACTACAGAATAGCTCTTTGCCAAGTCAGGGCCTAGTCAGCCACAGTCCTCTGCTGTGCAGGGTTGATGTCGACGTCGGAAGAGAAAAGAGGGCTACATTCACAGACAGAGCGTGAGCCAGTTCCCAGTGACCATTAATGCGACTAACGTGTAATTACACTATTTGCATGGTTCATGAATCAAATTACAGAGTTCGAAACCAAACTGAAATGTATATAATTATGATTTAAGACATCTGAATTACCCTTCGTTTTGGTGTACACACGGAATTAAAATAATCTTGTGTGCACTAAATTAAAACGCCTTTATAAATATGGTTAAGATGATTCTTCGGGGAGGGTTATGCCTTGTAGTTAATTGGGACTTTAATTTGGCAAACACACAACTAAATGGCGTGGTTGTTCCACCTAAATTACAGCGGTAAAATGAATGTAATGTAATCGGTGTTGACGCCTCGTGTGTTGACTTGAGTTTGTTTGACACGCTTCTGGCCGTGTGAACATGAGCGCGCTCAGTGAGACGGATTCCCCAAGGGCTCGGGGAAAGTGGACTCTCGTTATGATTACAATATCACTTTGCAAATCTCTGAGACACTGCTATACCCTGGAGACTTCTGATGAATCGCCTCTCTCTCTCTCTCTCTCTCTCTCTCTCTCTCTCTCTCTCTCTCTCTCTCTCTCTCTCTCTCTCCCCCTCTCCACTCCTCTTTCTCTTTCTCTCATTATGTCTTTCTCCATTCCAATCTCGCTCTCCCTCACACCCTCTCTTTTTTTGTCTTTCTCTGAGGAATACAGAACCTCTGAAATGGAATATCTATCCAGTGTACACTGCGCATAAGACTGAAGGTGATGCCTTAACATTTCAGCAAATCTAGATTTGTTGAAGTAGCTCGATTTGTGTGAATATATGTGTGTGTGTGTGTGTGTGTGTGTGTGTGTGTGTGTGTGTGTGCATTTCTATGCATCTGAGTGCTTGTGTTTCTATGTGTTTGTGTGTACGTACGTGTGAGTGTGTGTGTGTGTGTGAGGATTCCTTTGGGCTCTGTGCATATTTCCCTGTTTGTCACGTTCGCCCCAGAAATGGTAGGAATGCTGCTGCTTATTGACTCTCCTCTCCTCCACTGCCGTGGCTGATTTATTGAAGAACACACATGAGAATAGAGAACACACCACGTCCTAAACATCTATCACCTCACCGACTCAGCACGCACACACACACAGCCAACTGGAAGCTACTTCTGAGGAGAGGCTTATATATATATATATATATATACGACCCCCGTACTGAAGAGTGTCAGTGTGGACAAGCACAAAAAAAAAGACGCAGAACAAAGACATGAATAATTGACCGTAGTAGAAGCAGGAAAACAAACGTGTTTCACAGAAGAAAAATAATGAAAGACAAAAGAAAGGAAGGAGGAATTGGAGCGAACATAAAGGGGGATATCTGAGGGCTGTGTGTGTATGTATATGTGTGTGTGTGTGTGTGTGTGTGTGTGAGCACACGCGTAATCTGCAGTAACAGGGCAGACATTGGATCAGGCCTCTGATGTACAGCACACTGCTGAACAGGGCTGGGTGCATTACAATTTGTCAGTGGATGGGAAATGAAATATCTGTCGCCCATCCCCCCCCAGCAGCACCACTCTCTGTGCCCCCCCCCCCCCCACACCCCACCCCACATCTCTCTTTGCGCTCTTCATATCGGCCTTTTGCTGTGCTTTGTTGAAAGCACAGGGACATCATGAAGGGGGCTTTCTGCGGTAACAGGTGTACCTGGCAGAGAGCCAGAATGGGGATTTGCCTGGGCTGTTTTGCCAGGGCTCTGCGGAACAGATGTGTTTTAGATGTTCTAGAACCTTCTGCCCTGGCAGGAAGCTTTGGAGTCTTGGATTTGTGCTGATCGCTTCAGGACTCCACAGGTGACTCAAAGCTTTTCTCTCACATCAACCCCCCCAACACACACACACACACACACACACACACACACACAGTCACACACCCACAGCTTTTCTCTCACATTAACCCCCGTTCCACAGAGAAGAAAACAAAAGGAAACAGAAGGAAATGTATAATCCCGGGTGGGTGTGGCATAGCTGTTCTGATGTATGCATGTGTGCAAGCATGCTTTTTCTCTCTCTCTCTCACACACACACCCACACACACACACCCACACACACACACCCACACACAGACAGACAGGCACACACCCACAGGTACACCACATATACCGCATCCAGAGCATGCACACGGACCCTTGTTCAGAAGCCAACACATCTGTTGCTCGTCCCGATTCAGCAAATATTTGAATGTAAAATTCTGCTCAGTGGCTGTGTGCGCCAGCAGGCATTTGATGGGATGAAACTTGTAGGAGGAGTATAAGACGTGCTTCACCAATGGGCCCCTTAGTCTAAAAAGGCCTGTACATATGCATCTGTGTATCACTCTAAGCCCCCCCCCCCCCGCCACACACACACACACACATCATTCACACACACGCACCCCTTGGGCGGTACCAGGGTGTTTATTTGTCCCCGATACTGGTGAGGGTTGGTCATTACACACACACACACACACACACACACACACACACACACACACCGAGCGCAGGCTTGAGACCACTGTGAGTTTGATTGCATGGGTACGAGTGCACCACTGGGTAAGGCAACATCAGCTCATAAAGACGGCCCAGAAGAGGCACCACACCACACGCAGGTTCCACCACCCCTGCTGCTGCTGCCGCTGCTGCCGCCGTGCGGGAGGGAGAGGGGGAGGGAGAGGGGAGGGAGGGGAGGGAGGGAGGGACAGGGGGAGAGGGGGAGCCAAATATGGCTCCGTTCGGTTCGCTCTCACCAGTTGGCACGCTCGCTCCGAAAAAAACGCGTGCCCACCGCTGGGACTGGCCAGCGCCATCTGGATGAGCAGTGGTCTGAGGCGGGCTGGCCAGAATCTCTATGAGTCCAGTGATGATGTTTTACTGATGAGTCTACCGTTTCAGGCCTTCACCGCCCTCTTGGCCCGGCCTACGCTCTTGCTGACGCAGTGCCGAGCATAGTCACCCCCCCCGCACCCTCCCCGCCCCACCGCCCCCGCTATTAGCGTTCCCTCTGGGCTCAGTTTTCCCTACAGCACTCACAGTCTTGTTGTAATGTGTTTGTTCATTACACTTCCTAAGCATCTGTTTGTTTCAATGTCATGGAAACCTTTAGGCCTGCAGATATGGGTTCAGATTGCATCAAGCATACACAGCCTGTCACTGAAGCACCGGTACAGGGGAGATCTCCGTGAAAAGACTGGACACAGACTCCAAAGCCTTCACAGCATCCCCCCCCACACACACACTGGTGCGTATAATCCTACAGCGTTTGCTACCCTACGACGACACAACAGTCCAGGAGAGGAGGCCCTTGATCACGATTCTCGAGGGGGTGCGAGGGGAGCAGGGGGGTGGCGTGGGGAAGGGTGCAGCACTGGAAGTAGCATTTGCAAGGCTACACTCAGGCGTAGTCCTCTCTCTTCTCCCCCGAGAAGGCTCCTCTCTCTGGGGATAGAAGGGGGCAGTAGGTGGGGGAGCACCCAGCAGCCTGCAGCTGGGGGCAGGGCCGGTTGAGGACGGGGTGGGGTGGGGTCATATGAAGTACTCCTTCCTGGTGTCGCGGACACTGACGGCGCTGTGGAAGTCCAGGTCGCCACGGCAACTGTGGTCCAGGCGCGGCGGCAGCACGTGCGGCTGCTGCTCCTTCTCCTTCACCGGAGCCGTGGGCTGGGCCTGCTCGTGCCGGTACCGGTACAGGAAGCGGGTCATCACTGCCACCATACACAGGGTAACCAGAACCACAGCGGCAATCAGACCTGCAGGAGAGAGAGAGAGAGAGAGAGAGAGAGAGGAGAAGAGAGAGGAGATGAGGGAGGGAGAAACATAGAGATGCAACAAGAGAGTTTAAGGGAGAAGAACAGACAGATAAAGAGAGAGAAGAAAGAGAGATGCAAGAAAACAGATGCAGGATGAGATACACAGAGAGACAGATAAATAGACAGAGTAAGGGAGGGAGAGAGGGAAATGCAAGAAGACAGGAAAAGAAGGAAAGGGAAAGGAGATATAAATAGGGAGAGACTTGAATCAATTAATCTGTTCTTTCCCAGGCTGTGTGTCTGTTTAATCTCTACAGCTTCTAGATTCTTCTGTCAGATCCTCGCAGGCCCGAAATTGCTATAGGAATGTGGCTGCTCTTGACAGGTTACAAACCTTCCCCAGATGCAATCCCACCTGATAAGGAAGTCAATGCAACCTTCGCGCCACAAATTACATCACCTGGGGCTAATTCGGTTGGCAAGGTGACTCTTGGCCAGGCGTGGAGTTTCCTCCGCGCCGAAGCTTATGGGCCTCGGATTCATTTCACAGTTTGTTTATTTCCACTCGTGGGCTTTTGTGTGTGTGAGAGAAAGAGAGACAGAAGGAGAGGAGAGGAGGAGAGGAGGAGAGGAGGAGAGGAGGGAGGGAGACGACTACCTCCAATTACTGCTGAGTCACTCTGCTCTGCGTTTTTGAGCCTCTCCTTCTCGTTGTCGTCTTCCTCTGAGTGATCTGTAATATGAGAGAAAGAGAGGGAGCAGAAAACACTCCTCACCAATCAATTTTTATAGCTTTGGGAGAGAGAGAGAAAGAGAGAGAGATACAGAGAGAGAGAGAGAGAGAGAGGTGAGAGAGAGAGAAATACAGAGAGAGAGAGAGAGAGAGAGAGAGAGATGCACACAACTGCTGCTGCCACTAATACAGAATAATTCCTGGCAAATGCTTGCAGTGTTTGTACTTTCGTTTACCGTTAATTCAGGAATGTTTGCAACAGATCTTCAGGGAACAATTATGTAAGTTTGTGTTTATTTTAACCCTAATTATTTCAGTTATTTATTTCTCCTAATACTGTGACAGTAGAAAAGCAACGACAATTAACAACTAAGATCTAAGATCCACAGCACATCTGCAGATCTGAACATTTTACAATTATTACAATTAGCTTTTTTTAGACGCCCATGTTGTTGTGATAAAACACTTCTTACATGTTATCGTACCTCAAACTAATAAATGCTTCGTTTACAGTTTCTTACATTTTCAACAATATCTCAGCATTTTAGTCTAGCCCCGGACACACACACACTCTCTCTCACACACACACACACACACACACACACACACACACACACACACACACACACACACACACACACACACACACACACACACATCCCTGGGGGTTAAGAGCAGATCGGCCCACCTGCTTGTGAACGTGACGATGTCTTATCGGCCAATATCACACACACACACACACACACACACACACACACACACACACACACACACACACACACAGATCGGCCCACCTGCTTGTGAGCGTGACGATGTCTTATCGGCCAATATCCCACAGTTTGACTCCGCCGGGTTGCCCAGGACACTGACCAATGAGCTGCCTCGATTCAGTATTGCAGCTTTTAAAGGAGCCAAGTGATTAAACTGGACCGATGACAAACAGCCAATGAAACCTCTGGATCCTGCCTGTAGCACTTCCTCGTCCATGCCCACACGCCCTGTGTATGAGAGGCAGACA
Source organism: Clupea harengus (assembly GCF_900700415.2). Lineage (NCBI taxonomy): Eukaryota > Metazoa > Chordata > Actinopteri > Clupeiformes > Clupeidae > Clupea > Clupea harengus. The sequence goes on along the minus strand of NC_045172.1, from coordinate 21,993,887 downwards.
TGCTGGTGTTATGGGTGTCTTCATGGGAAATACTGAAGTCAGATTTTCCATCTACTCAGCAGTTGAGCAGAACATTGACTGTGTGTTGACACGATCATTTATCTGACATAAACGCTCCAAGGCTAAAGATATACGCAGCAGACCTTCAGCAGACTTTGAAGATCGATGTCGGAGCTCGGAGTTAGAGCAGAAACTCATTAACAAATATTTTCATTTCCTCAATAGTGAGTAATAATGACACCGTAATCATTGATATATGAGACACGGCTGAGCTCCACATTATCGATCACTTGACCACGGAGTTGGTGGCACCATTTTCTGCTAACTGAACTGCAGGAATGTCTTGTGTGGTGTATGCGTAGCATCTTATCCAAAACACACATGGGATTCTTCAGGTGCTTTGCTATGGCTAAAGGCTCTAATGCCCTCTATTTTCACAGTTCTGAGGAGTGTCTGATTTCAATAGTTCACATTAGAAATGCAAAGCCTGCCGTGCCGGTGGTCACCCTGGGAAGGTTTGCTAATCAGTGAAGCAAAAAATGATTTCTCCAGCTAAACTAACCAGAAAGAACTAGCCACCATGCAGCCCCACTGTAGAGAGAAAGGAAAAAGCGCTATATTCAAGGATAATAAGAGACATTCGGCTGTCTAGCCCCCTGCCTGCTTGTCAGAAAAAGAGCCTAATTCAGGATAGAAAGAGTGGATAATGACATCATTTACATTTTTTAGTGTCCCTTTCAGTGATCATGAAAGAAATACAACTTCTCTCCAAAAGCGTTTTTTTTTTTTTTTCATCATGGAAGCACCCACCTGTAACTTTCCCCAGTGTTAGGGATCGTATTGTGTTCAGCTCTTTGTCAGACGATAAGCTGTATTTCTGGTTGATGTCCCTGTCAATCTGTTTTGAAAGAAAGACAGAAAAGAGAAATGTACACAGGCATTGTGTTGTGACATCTCAGTATCCTCACGAGGACTGCAGATGCAATCGTAATGAGATATCTTCTGTGTTAAGCCACAGCAGAGAATGAATCATACTGACATCACACTCAGCCTCCGAGTCCTGAGGCCCTCACGACAGAAAAGAAGACTCGTATAGATTCTCGAAGCCTTTCAAAGCAACAGGGTCTGGAAAACTGGACACTGCCACGAGGTACATTCACAACGTCTCCATGATTAAATGTTATTATATCTGCTTTACAATTACAAAGATAATAGTTGCTGTGTGTGTAGGACTGCTGAGCCCGAACCTACGTTCACCCACGTACTCAATCTCAGCCGGAGACAGGCCAATGCGGCCGCCTCATAAAAGACCCAGTTAATGAGGTCTGACTTGTTTTCTCATGACTCAGGTAAATATTTATTTCCGACAAAAGCTCTCAAGGTCTGCCTAAAGCGCGGAGACCTATACTCAGCAGAATAGGGCCACTAACCACAGGACGGCTTTTCATAACGCAGATGATGCTGGGAGCTTTTTGGAGCCACCATGGCTCTTGCGGTTAATGAGCCTAATCTTCACATGCAGAGTATCACAATTCACTCATAACCTTTTATTGCCACACTCCCGCTTTGATGCAGGCTGGGTAACAGATAAACGTGTGTATAAACATCAATATACTGTATGGACAGTATGCATATGCATATCATAAATATGGGACAAACATACAGGGGCAGATGAATTTACAGGTTAGCGCCTGTTTTAAGTGTTATTTCACCACAACCTGCGCCTAAAAACGTGGTGTGGTATGTACAAACTGACCGCATGCTGCTGGAGCTCACAGTAACTAGTTGTGTTTTCCTTCTTACGCATATGCGTTCATGGGAAGGTCGTGGGAAAGGTGGGGGTTTTGGGAAAAGCCTTGGGAGGAGTTGCGCACAGAGCGGATGAGTAGGTATTTCGTTGTATGTTTGAACAGTGCGGGGAAGAGTGCACGTCTGTGTTGCAGTGACATTTTTCTGCCTTTTAGAAGCATCTAGATCGCATGTTTGATGCTTGCATAGGGAAACTTCCACGAAGAACGGAAGCAACATTCCGAGCACCATTTTTGCTAATCTGTACCATTAAAAACAATCTTTTCTTTAGTTTGCCTTTTATTGTCTTGCCATCTCTTGTTCACTTCATCCACTTCCCTTCGAGCCTCTTTGATGACACCTCATTAGCATGTGTATCTAGTCCCTGCTTGCTAAAGCACTTCCATTCCTTGTTTCCTTTTCTGTTGGTTGGTCGTTTCATTTGTGCTTCCTTTCTGGGGCGAGCAACGCAGATTACGGTTAGAGGATGGTGACGTGTGTTGATGACGCAATTAGCTGCAGGTGTAGTACATTCAGTGCCAAATGGAGAGAGTTTTGTGCAGACTGCGAAGCGCTCTCTAACATACCTCTGCCCTATAGTTCCTATGAATTGTACGAGTAAATCTGGTAACTGCTGTCAAATTTTTGATAGATACGAACACTCTTCGTCGTACATCTTCTGGCTACTGAGAAAAAGGGCAATTTCCCAGCAAGCCTGTGGACAGAACGCCCCCAACCCAAATTCTAAAAGCATCTCTTTTACCTTGACATATATGTCCTTTCCCTCCCTATGGATCTGGACTCTGTGCAGCTGACCATCGGCCAGACTGTCGGGCTGTGGTGTGAACACGTCCGGCTTCTTGTCGAGGCTGAGCCGGTACCAGATCTGCAGGCTCCCTGTGAGAGGATGGGGTAAAGGGGTTGGGGTTGGGGTGGGGGGCGAGAGGAGGGGGTAAAGGGGTTGGGGTGGGGGGTGAGAGCGGGGGGGGGTAAAGGGGTTGGGGTGGGGGGGCGAGAGCGGCAGCAGGAGGAAAGGACGGTTAATCATTTCCCTGATCAGAGGGACACATTTTCACAGGCTTGTCGTCCTCCTCCCCCTCTTCTAATGAAAATAATTGCTCCCCTGACCACGCTGCCAAGCCGCCAGCCTAACGGGATGCTCCGAGCGCTCCTCCGGCGTCTCATCATCGTTAACCACCGATCACACTTTTAATCAAGACAAGTGTTGCGCTGATGAGCAGATGCTGAGATTTCCCTGCATTAAACGAGCATGTAAATAGCAAAGCCATAATGAGAATAATAAGCAAGAGAGGCTGGGGAAGGGAGGGAGATGTTACCATTTTGAGCCAAGATGGCGGCCATGTACTGCTGGTGGGAGGTGCTGATGGTGAGAAGCATGGCGGGGCCTGGGTGGTGAGGAAACCGAAGGCCACGTTCTCCCGCGACTTGCTGCTCTGGGCAAAGATGGCCGATGACTGGCGGCTCTTGTTGCGCACTACGGAAAACGGCTCCTGGAATGTGTAGGTCACAGATGAGCCGCTCTCGAACGACATGGAAACTTCTGTGATGGAAAACACACACACACACACACACACAAATGAGACAGGACTGTGTTTGTTAACCCTTCAGCAGGTACTATCACGGTGTGTTTAGAGTGTTGTAAAATGAACGTTCTAAAGAATATCTAGGTCCATCAAATATCATGAGGAATACTAGAATCTTACATTGTTGATGAACGTATTCTTTTATTAGAACGCTCAAAACTCGGCGGGCTCACTCTACCGGAGTTTTGGGACGATTTAACAATCCGAGGAGAAATCTGATCTGGGATGAACCTAACATGTTGATATGTTTTTCACAATAGTTTGTTTTTATTGTACTAACTCAACTCTAGGCTAACGTTAGCTAGCATACCACTGTTGACAGATGTTAAACCACAAGTAAAATTTCACCTCCAGTTCTCGTTAAAGAATAGACCACCAATGTTGACTACATCCCCCAACTATTTTCTCAACAACACTTGTTCAGCCTTCTGGTTTCTTGTTTTTTTTTGTCGTTACAAGAACTTGTGGCACTTCGTCAGTCATTTTGTGTATATCTGCTGCCCCGTAGATCACGTGACGTGATGCATTCATTGCTTCCTCTGGCCCTATAAACTTAATAACATCCTGCAGTGTGGGATGCCCCATTATTCTCCGATCTTGTAATGTGTGCATGTTTGAGATTGGAGCGAAGAACATCTGTGGAGATTCTCCTGATTCTCCTGATGTTAAAAATCCCGCTTTTAAAACTCCTGTAGTGTCAGCTTTAAACACCCCTGTCCTGGAATATCTCAGACGGGGATATAACGAGGCGCTTGTTCTCTTTATCACCGTTACATGAGTACATTGCCACTGCCTGAATTGGAATGCATCCAAAGCAACAGACAGACAGAGAGAGTGGCAGGACCTGGCTGGAAATGAATGCTAAAATATCGGAGCCTGGTGCAGAGACCAGAGACCAGAGACCGCGCTGACTACTTCTCTCATTGCATTCACACCCTGCCTCTCTCTCTCTCTCTCTCTCTCTCTCTCTCTCTCTCTCTCTCTCTCTCTCGGCCTGTCTGAAGTCTTTCTCTGAAAGCCCGAGCGAGGCTGCTATCTTGCTCACCGAGCTGCGAATAGGTCTGAAGTCTTGTCAAATCCAGGCATCTGCGTCTGACGGGGTAAAGTCCACCCTGACAGCGGCAGTTTTTTTTTTGGACGGCGAAATATAAAAGGTAAGGGCTGGAGCTTTCAGGGCCGCAGCCTTTTGAGGCAAATGCCGTCTAGCAGACGAGACAGGAAGCACTGTGGAATAATGGACCCGCAGAGGCATGGAAATGAAGAGAGAGAGCGAGCGACAGAGAGAGAGAGAGAGAGTGTGTGTGTGTGTGTGCGTGTGTGTGTGAAAGAGAGAGAAAGTGAGAGAGAGAGTGTGTGTGTGTGTGTGAAAGAGAGAGGGAGTGTGTGTGCATGTGTGTGAGAGAGAGAAGAGAGAAAGTGAGAGAGAGAGTGTGTGTGTGTGTGTGTGCGTGTGTGTGTGAAAGAGAGAGGGAGTGTGTGTGCATGTGTGTGAGAGAGAGAAAGAGAAAGTGAGAGAGAGAGTGTGTGGTGTGTGTGTGTGTGCGTGTGTGTGTGAAAGAGAGAGGGAGTGAGTGTGCATGTGTGTGAGAGAGAGAAGAGAGAAAGTGAGAGAGAGAGTGTGTGTGTGTGTGTGTGTGTGTGTGTGAAAGAGAGAGGGAGTGTGTGTGCATGTGTGTGAGAGAGAGAGAGAGAAAGTGAGAGAGAGAGAGTTTGTGTGCGTGTGTGTGTGTGTGAAAGAGAGAGAGAAAGTGAGAGAGAGAGAGTGTGTGTGCGTGTGTGTGTGTGTGAAAGAGAGAGAGTGTGTGTGCGTGTGTGTGTGTGTGAAAGAGAGAGAGTGTGTGTGCGTGTATGTGTGAAAGAGAGAGAGAGAGTGTGTGTGTGTGTGTGCGTGTGTGTGTGAAAGAGAGAGGGAGTGAGTGTGCATGTGTGTGAGAGAGAGAAAGAGAGAAAGTGAGAGAGAGTGTGTGTGTGTGTGTGTGCGTGTGTGTGTGAAAGAGAGAGGGAGTGTGTGTGCATGTGTGTGAGAGAGAGAGAGAGAAAGTGAGAGAGAGAGTGTGTGTGCGTGTGTGTGTGTGTGTGCGTGTGTGTGTGAAAGAGAGAGGGAGTGTGTGTGCATGTGTGTGTGAAAGAGAGAGAGAAAGTGAGAGAGAGAGAGTGTGTGTTGCGTGTATGTGTGAAAGAGAGAGAGTGTGTGTGCATGTGTGTGAGAGAGAGAGAAAGTGAGAGAGAGAGTGTGTGTGCGTGCGTGTGTGTGTGTGTGAAAGAGAGAGAGAAAGTGAGAGAGAGAGAGTGTGTGTGCGTGTATGTGTGTGTGAAAGAGAGAGAGAAAGAGAGAGGGAGAAAGGGAGAGAGAGACTTGAGTGGTGTGAGAGAAGATAGGAGGCAAGACGGGGCGTGGCTCTCCTTGCTTCTCCTCGCTTCTCCTCACTTCGCCTCGCCTCGCCTCTCATTCTCGGTCGCTTTGATCAAATCCTCCTCTGGAGCTCTTCGCCAGCGTTTGAAATCACGCCGCCGAGGCCAGTTACCTGCCTTAGAAGCTCTCAAATTGGGCTTCTCACATGTTTATGAACCTTGTCAGGCTCCCACAGGTGTCCTGCAGACACTATTAATATAAACCTGAAGCTAACCAAGATGCTAGCACAATATCATCTAGGTCCTACAACCAGATCGATGTGTGTATTAGTTTGATACAAATTCCATATTAGTAAATAGTAATTTTCCTGATGGTGATACAAGTTTCCTTGCAGATGGTTTACCTCTCTCATAGCTAATTCAGCTACTTGGCAGTTGACCTGTTTTGTAGGAGGTTTACCTATCTTACAGGTGTTTTACCTGTGTTGTAGATGCTATACCTATGTGACAGGTGTTTTACCTGTACTGTAGATGCTATACCTATCGGACAGGTGATTTACCTGTGTTGTAGATGCTATACCTATCTGACAGGTGTTTTACCTGTGTTGTAGATGCTATACCTATCTGACAGGTGTTCTACTGACAGGTGTTGGAGGTAGTTTACCTGTTCTGCAGCGTGGTCCTTCGTATGCCGAGTGTGTGCAGTCACACTCGTAGCCGTTGCTCTTCTCGATGCACCTGCCCCGGTTGTGGCACAGGTTGTTGTGGCTGCTGCAGTGACCCGGGCACCCCGAGCTCACGCCGGGAGTCATCTTTGCCCGCTCCTCCAGGTCAAGGGTCATGCCGTTCATGCTCAGCGCACGCATGCAGCCCAGGAAACCCCTCTGCCTGGATGCTGTGCCGCCTGAGAAGGAGAGAGACCGCAGCGAGTGATGTTTCAGTCCAACAGCCATTTTATTTGCTGCCATCTTCTCCCGATGGAATGTTAAACAACAAGGCCCTTTCTCTCTCTCTCCAAGGCTGTAAATAACCTTCCTCCCCTCTCTATATCTCTCTCTCTCTCTCTTTCTCTCCCTCTCTCTCTCTCCCTCTCTCTCTCTCTCTCTCTCTCTCTCCCTTTCTCTCTCTCCAAAGCTGTAAATAACGAGCAAATTTATAGTTGACATGGTTATTTTTCATCCATTATCTCAGGAGAGGGAGAAGAAAAGAAAAAAAAGACTGAGCTGAATTTGACGCCATGGGGAGCGCCTTTTCACAGTCTGATGAGCATGTCACCGGCACGTACACTCTCTCTCTCTCTCTCTCTCTCTCTCCGCTGCGAGTCTGCTCATGTTGCCGGCACACACACACACACACACACACACACACACACACACACACACACACACACACACACAGACACAGACGGCCCGGGACGTGGGCTAGCGGGCGCACAGATTGGCACAGATTGGCACAGCGGCCCACGGCGGCACCAGTAGGAGCTGGCAGGAGCGCGTGGCGTTTAGGCGTACGGACTGATGGACGGACGGGCGGGCGGGTGCTTACCCACAAACAGCTGTCCGCTGAGCTGCAGGCGGTAGTGCCCCTCGGGGGGCGCCTCCAGGAAGCGCAGGGGCAGCTGGTCCACCTGAAGTGAGGCCTCCTTGGTGTTGCGCTCGGCCCGCACGTAGTGCCACTGCTTGTCGTTGAGCGGCAGGGGGGACTTCACCGTCAGTAACACGGCCCCGTTGCCCACGTCGAAGGTGAATGTCACCGCAGTGGGGGCTGAGAGAGAGAGAGAGAAGGAAAAGAAGAAGGGAGAGGGAGAATGAGAGAGAGATAGACAGAGAGGCAGAGAGGAAGAAGAGGAGAGGCACAGAAGAAGAGAGATTTAGAGTGAGAAATAGAGAGAGAGAGAGAAAGAGAGGGAGAGAGAAACAGAAAGGCAGAGAGAGAGGGAGAGAAGCACAGTACGAGAGAGATAAGAGACTCAGAACCCAACAGTCCAGTCAGATTTATATCCCATGTGGATCCACTAATGCTGCATTAATAGATATGGCAATGACAGCTGCTTCAGGGAAATGGAGAGAGAGGGTTATATGTGTGTGAGAGAGAGAGAGCGCAAAAGAATGAGAGAAAAAGAGTGAGAATGAGAGAGAGAGAGAGGGGGAGAGAGAGAGAGAGAGAGAGAGATAGTGGCTGTGTGAGAGAGTGAGCGTGACGATGATAGACAGAGAAACAGATGGAAGTCTTCCAATGGGACCATTTCGTTAAAAGTCCTGCTAAACAGGTTGTGTTTTATAACATCAAATGAACAAAATGGATACTCTCTATTCTCTTTCATCAGCATGTCCCTTCCGCCTTCCTTCCAAAACAGCTACATATAGTAAAGTTCACCCTCAGTAATACCCACAAAAGGCTCTTTAAGGAAAAGAAAAAAGAGAAAAGACAGCGGCAGAAGAAACATCAAAACTCAGCCAGCCCTACGTGCATCAGCAGGGGGGTTTAGTGATGTCTGTCAAGGCCATCTGAATGCTGATAAAGAGCTTCAAGCGGCAGAGAATGAGAGATCGGCACTCTTCACAAAGAGCCAATAAGAGCCTGGTCTGTAGAAGCACGCCTTGTCTTCGCCATTTACGTGATGAGATTTCACCCACTGCAGCCAACCCAGTTGAAACTGACTACAATTTCAGCAAACTCCTCAAATATAAATGGCCCTAGCGTTAAGGTGACCCCCACACCCAACCTCCTTATTTCCCTACACCTCGAGCCAACCACTCAAAATCCTCCTTCAAACCCTCCTCTCAGGAGGTTTACATATGGGTGAACAACTTCACATGAGGAGCGATTTGCTGAATTAGACAAAAAATTGACTAAGAATT
>NC_045172.1:21967782-21980282 GCF_900700415.2 Clupea harengus | reverse complement strand
ATGAAGTATAGTATGGTAGTACAGGCTGGGCAGGACATGAAGTATAGTATGGTACTACAGGCTGGGCAGGAAATTAAGTATAGTATGGTAGTACAGGCATGACATGGAGTATAGTATGGTAGTACAGGCTGGGCAGGACATGAAGTATAGTATGGTAGTATAGGCATGACATGAAGTATAGTATGGTAGTATAGGCATGACATGAAGTATAGTATGGTAGTACAGGCTGGGCCCTGAGCCCATTATGTAAGCGCTGCTACATACAGTCACAAATGACAGACACTAAGGGGGTGACCAAGAGTATGCTGTTCTTGTCAGTCGTTAGACCCTCTGCTGTAATCTAAACACAAGCTAAATGTTCCTTAGCAGACCAATACAGACATCTCATCACAAAGATGAGCCTTTGGTATTTTACACAGTCTAACTTCATTTCCAGTCAAATATTCAGACCAATGCAAAGGCCTGGCCCATCAATCGGTTATCAATCAATTGGTTATTAATCAATCTGTTATCAATCAATCGGTTATTAATCAATCGGTTATCGGTCAATCGGTTCGTTTTGGGATGACTTACAGTTGTGGCATGTTGCTCCAGTGTATCCGGTTCCGGAGCAGTCACAGTAGAAGGTGCTCCAAGACTGTGAGCACTGTCCTTCGTGCTCACAGAAGTTAGGCAGACACCTAGAGGCCAGGAAGAAGGCACATTAGAGCCCACGCACATCACTTTGTGCAAGTGAACATAGTACCACACACCACAATAATTAAATAACTCTCTTTGAGGCAACCCTTTCAAATATGAACAAAAGCTCTGAGACAATGATGAAAGGCAACTTAATAATTAACTAATAATAAGAAGATGGTATTAATAAATAAAAAGTCACAGTGAAAGCCATTGTCGGGGTGTAGGCTACACACAGAGTATTATCTCGGCCAAAACAGATCTTGGAATTCATCAGCTTCCTTCTTAAGGCTGTGTCAGCTCATTACCCGCTGCCTCAGAGCAGTCACGCGGAAATGACACGTCCTCGCATTCTGTGAGACTGACAGTCATTTCGCACAAGGGTCTTATTACCATGCACATAGGGATTGACTCCGGGAACATGTTTGAGGAAGAGAACTACTGAGTCACACAGCTACAGACTCAGCTACAGCTACAGACTCAGTTCCCACAGACTTTGGACAAAAAAAACATGTTTCATTATGAAGCAGGGCTTTGACCATTACTGCAATCAAAAGATCATTATTATTTTAGAGTAACATTATGGCAAGATTAACAGCCCTCTGGAAAACCGCGGGGAAAATATGGGCTATTTCCTCCGAGGAATCCTCTCCATTTATGGTACATCTGCTATTTATTGCCTGTGAGAATAGATTAGATTTCCCATACTCTTTCAACGTCAGGGCGGGGCGGAGGGAACCTGTGTGTTTGAAGAGTCATTAGAATGTCCTTCAGAGTCCGGCTTACTGAAGGAGCACTCACAGACACAAGAGATGCTATGAAAGATATATGCACTGTCAGGGAAAAAAAAACAATCATCCAGATAGGTTTTTCCTTTGGAAAAATATTTCTATATGCTGACAGAATGTGTCACATGTTAACTTATCAAAAAAAAATGTCCTTATGGCCAAACCAGTAGAGGATTATTCTATTTTATGTATTTATGTGGGGCAAGGGTTGTGTAGAGAGACATCGTTGCTCCAAAGCAAATAAAAAATACATCAAATCCTTTCAGAGCGCTCCAGAGAAAGACATATAAAATAAAAAAGAATATATAATCACAGCCACACTTTTGAACACATCTTACACTGTAAGAGTCCAAGTGTACTGTAAGGTTATTATAAACTCTTTATTTAGTAAGAAATTGACTATTTCTACATTTCCACATTTTACATTCAGAATGTCTGAGGCCCATGCAAGCTCTTAGCAACTCACTAAATCCATTCATTACATTGCAATGAAGAGCATAGTTACACTGCGACATGCAGTATTCAAACTAAAGTTTTGCAGTTTTACATTTGCTGCTGTCTGGTACACTCTGAAAATACAAAATGGACACTCCAAGTAAGCCTCAGCAATGTTCTCCTGGGTTATTATTGAGCCAGTTCTCAGCGCAGACGTCTCCAAAGAGGCTCAGGGGATGGCAGACACCTTCGTCTCCCATAAATGGGACAGGCTGCCTGTGTGAGAAATGCTATTCACCTTCATGGTAAAGTCAGCTCCTTCAGAACTCCCATTACCGCCGGGATGTGTACGCTTATTCATGACTTTGCCATACCGTTATTCGATTATTTCAGACCATAAAGGCTAATCTTGTTTCCTTGGGGGCATTTGCTCCGACTCAACGCTACAGTGTTAGCTGCAAAAACGCTCTATTAATTTAGCAATAATGGGATTTGTGGCTTGGCGAAGTACAGCAAAAGCCTCAAGAGAGACTGTTATTCGAATCCAAACCTGCCCACACAGTGAACTGAAGACTGGGTGTGACAGCAACGGAGTGACAGAAAGAGAGAGAGAGAGAGAGAGAGAGAGAGAGAGAGAGAGAGAGAGGAGAGAGGGGGAGAGAGAGAGAAATAGAGAGAGAGGGGGAGAGAGAGAGAGAGAGAGAGAGAGAGAGAGAAAGCCTCTGTCACACAGTCTGTAATGACAAAAATATCCCACGTCAGTGACGACAATAAAACGAAAACGAGGAAGAAAAATCGGGACAGTTGGACCCAAATTTTCAACGCATGAAAGTGTGGTGTGCGGGGGACTGTGAGCAAATCTTGCATAAGCACGCTTTAATGCCTTAGCAAGCTGATAGGGGCTTTAATGGATATCCAATGCGGAATAAAGAGGGAGAGAGGGAAAAAAATACCTTAAATGGATGATCTGACACAGAGTTAAATCCTTAATACAAAAATGTATATATTTTGCAATTGTAAAATGTCAGTGATAAGACATGTCATTATGTTGAGGCTTTTGCTTGGGTGCGGAAAGTAGATTCGCAGAGGGGAGAAAAAAAAATAATTAAAAGAAGAAAGGGAAAGGAAATGATCAAAGCTACTGCTGGAGAGGGAGAGAGGGATAGAGAAGCAGTCTGGAGAGAGAGAGAGAGAGAGAGAGAGAGAGAGGTAGAGAGAAGCAGTCTGGAGAGAGAGAGATGGAGAGAGAGAGAGAGGTAGAGAGAAGCAGTCTGGAGAGAGAAAGGAAGAGACAGAGAATCTGGACTCTTTCACTAAAATGAGTCAGAGGCACCTCAGTGAACCCAGTTCTCCATTGCTCCTTCTTTCTCTCACTTTCTCTTGATCTCTATCACTCTCTCTCTCTCTCTGCTTATTTCTCTCACTTTCTCTTGATCTCTATCAATCTCTCTCTGCTTCTGTGACCTACCCATCTACATTAATATTACACACAAGAAAGAAGCACACAAAAACAAATCCTTGGGAAGGACTGCCTCCGACTCTTACTTCGAAACGTAACTTATATGAACTAGCCTAACATCTCACCTAATACAAATCTTACTAGGAGGGAAGACCTGCTGATACATCACTCAATATGTCATTTTGCTGGCTTCCATATAGACTGTGATGAAGGTCCATGCCCATATGGATCCCCTTATAGCCAGGGTGCCTCTGAAGGCAGATAGTTCATGGTTCAGGCTCTCAAACAAGAGCCAGCAGGGAACCAGCCTTGGCAAAAAAGAAACTGCACCAGATCAAAACAGCTTCTTGTCAGCGAACCGGTCTCGCTCGAATGAGACGGTCCTTGAGTCCTCACACAGCATGGAATGGATCATCACAAGCGCAAAGCATTCGTGGGTCACATTCACCGGTCAAGCTGGCCCCCACGTCAGTCTTCTGTCCTTAAGTGCTCCTGACACATGGAGTCACTTCAAATATGCTTTGACAAGGACACATTTGACCCCAGAATCATGGAAAGCTTCCTGGAACAACTTTATTGTCATTATTTCTCCGCACGGGCCTGGCTCCAACGCGCGGCACAGCACGAAGGTGGGCTGCCAAAAATCCGAGCCCCCGGAATAATTTGTCCCCATTCTGGGGCTGCCAGTACTGATTTGCCCCGGTGCCATGTGCGTGTGTACGTGTGTGTGTGTGTGTGTGTGTGTGTGCCATGTGTGTGTGTGTGTGTGTGCGTGTGTATGTGTGTGTGTGTGCCATGTGCGTGTGTATGTGTGTGTGTGTGTGTGTGTTATGTGTGTGTGTGTGTGTGTGTGTGTGCGTGTGTGTGTGTGTTATGTGTGTGTGTGTGTGTGTGTGTTATGTGTGTGTGTGTGTGTGTGTGTGTGTGTGCGTGTGTATGTGTGTGTGTGTGTGTGTGTGTGTGTGTGTGTGTGTGTGTGTGTGTGTGTGTGTGTATGTGTGTGTGTGTGTGTGTTATGTGTGTGTGTGTGTGTGTGTGTGTGTGTGTGTGTGTGTGTGTGTGTGTGTGTGTGTGTGTGTGTGTGTGTGTGTGTGTGTGTGCCTTCAGCCTTCAGCAGCAGACGGAGTGAAAAATGTGTCGTGGCCGTGCCAGCGTCAGGCAGCTGTGATTAGAGTGACGCGTTCGAGAATTCATGGTCTGTTCCCCTCACCCCCCCCCCCCCCTCCACCCCCTCCACTCCACCCCCTCCACCCCCCCACCCCCTCCACTCCCCCCCCCCATCGTAAGCCCACACTATGGAGGGCAGAGTACTGAGATGCAGGGCGTGAAAAGGGAAAGAAAAAAAAAAAACTCTCCATGATGGAGGGACTGTCTCATCCGCTTCGCCCATCAATCTTTGTAAAATGTGCTGCTTTGGGCAAACCAGGAGAGATGGGGGGCATTACACAATGTGCCAGTACACACACACACACACACACAGAAAACTATTCACACACACACCTACACTCACACAAATATGCACAAGCAGAAGTAATTTCGAAAACTCCTCTTTCAGAGATTGCGACTGCTTAGCTGAACCATTAGCAGCTTGATTCAGTTTCTTCACTGCTGATTAATTTCTCTTAATGCTCCGTCTGCCTCCCTCTCAAATCAACAACATGGCCATGCAACACAACAGGTGTTTGGCCTTGAGATTTGAACACTGAACCATTTGAACACAGCCCACATGTTCAGAAAACATCACCAATAACAACAGAATCAACCTGCATTGAATGTTAGCATTGCAGCAAAATCAATTTGACAGCAACATGCATATATATATATATATATATATATATATCGCAAAGACAACCTTGGCAGAGGAAGGCTGACACTACATCAAAGACTAATTGCATGTCTTTCAGTTTATCATCTACAGGCTACTTGACGCAGGTAATTTTCTACAGCTGAAAAGCTGAAGAGACGGCTAGTATTCAGTAATAACAATGCTAATAAGGGAAGGTTTTGTAAGTGTACCTGTCACGGATTCCACAGAAGTCAAACTGAAGCTGGCTGTAATTACCCACGAGGCCTTGCTGAACGTGGAGCATGTTCATTGGCTGGTTGTTGATGGTAATTGATCGCAAACAGCCTTGAAAGGCCATGGTTGGATTCCTGCAGTTCTCCCTGGTGAGAGTAGGTGGACAGCCTGGCGCGGGGAGATAAATATTTCATGTCATATTCGAAAAAGAAAACATGAGACACAAGCGCACCTGTGCCATCCCATTCAAAGTCCTCATTCAGACATTCACAGCGAACAAGGTTACAAAATCTTTGACGCTGCTTCAGACAGGCAGTCAATAAAAATGGGCTGTTGCAGCCTTGTTGAATATAAGTCCCATTTTACGCGGATGAGCCAGTAGAACCAAACTATTCAATATTCAAACTATTCAATTCAACTATATCAACAAACTATTAGATGAGAGTTTGTCTCAGTTGACTAGTTTACTGAAAGTTTGTTGCACCACTGACAGTTTCAGTTTCAGCTTCATTTGATTACCAGTAAATCCACAGACAGCTGCATGGACCTAAATGATATCACAAAATGCCAGAGGAGTTCAAACACAAGGAGCGCTGCTAGTGTTAGCTGACTCTCCGTTAAGATAGAAGCACAGAAAATGCGGTACCTCCGAATAAGATGCTGTCCCCCGGCTCCGCTGGGTCTCGAAGCTCCATGGTGGACGCGGGGTCGCTGTCCAACGTTAGCGACACCTGAAGTCCTCGCATGCTGATACTGATGGTGTGCCATTGGCCATCGCTCAGACTTTGACCTGCAAAGCCAAAAAACGGCTTACAATACTCACCACACCAATTCTATACTGTCCACTTCCTAAAGTGCATGGTATTAGTATTATATTAATAATACTGCATAGCCTTGGTGTGACTGCTCAATCACACTGCAACTCACCACTTTCTGAACCCTGCAAAATCATTTGAGAGCAAAAGTGTACATTGCACTCCATGAATGACTATAGATTCAATGTAAGATACAAACGTAATGCATCTGGGCAAGGGGCAAATAGAACACTTAAACAATATCTCTGTAAAGTTCACAACCAAGCGAAGCTGTTTCAACATATAAATATCTTCAAAATACAAAACCACTTTGGAACTGAAAACAAAATATTTACTAAAAGAAATCATTTGTCTATGTCATTCACACTTGTGAAAAAGGCAACTGTGTGTGTGTGTGTGTGTGTGTGTGTGTGTGTGTGTCTAGGGCACGGATATGTAGACAAACTGATCATGAAAAATAAATCCTGTGACTTTGAAGCCGGAGAAGGGAAAGACTATCGTTGATCTGACTCTGACTTAAGCCTACATGACGTTGATGGACAGCCGAGGAGAAACATGTTTCTGACAGGTACATCAATCCGGGTAAACGTGCCACTGTTCCGTCTGTACGCCCAAGTCTTGCATGAAGGTCTCCACTCCCACCCCGCCTCAGAGACTAAGCGATGTTTGCTCACGCGTCCCCGGTCCCATTTGTTTGTGCACAGTGAGTGAACTGGAATGAAAGTCCTCCAGTGTATTCCTGTAACCTTTCCTTAACTCATCTGCGGATCTCAAATTGATTTCCCCTGCCAGCGAACGCTCCCGCATACCAGCCTGATAACATAATGTGTGTGTGTGTGTGTGTGTTTTTGATAACATCATCACCTTTGTGTAACTCTGATACTGGGGTGAGCCATAGAGGTTCTTATCCTCCATCTCATATGTTGTGCGTACCATGCACCGTATATATCTGTTTTGCTGTGTTGTCTGTGATATGAAGATGACGTGCAGTTTAGCTTTCTTAACATGCACGCCTTCTGAGACAGCTTTCAATGTACTCACGCTACACTTCAGCAACATGAAAAGGCCTCACGGACATCCTTAGTCAAAAGACTTCAATTCCCAGTGTCAGTCCGTGTCAGTCTCACTAGCTGACTTGATTGAATATTACAATCTAGTCTTCCCAGAGGAGGCCGAATACACTGATGCACTGTCAAGCATTGACAAGCTTGTGAGGATGGATAACTGGATGCTGCTTATAAACTAAACATCACTGTAATGTTATACTTCAGGAAAGTGAGACGCTGTCACAGCAATGTGACTTTGAGTCTGATTCCTACTTCAATTGCAAATCTGACTGATGAATGTTTTCATCCCGCACACATATTTACACTAGGCCATTTGCAGCCATTTGCAGTACACGAAAGTATGTTTTTTTCTCAAACCCTTGCCCTGACAATTACCTTGCCAAATCACTTTCTAAGCCAATGGATAAACACACACCAGCTAGATCTCCACTCATTTCTACTTATGTGAGTCAACTGTCATTCTCTCATGACAAACGCAGAAGCAAGGTGAACCCTTCATTGCGAACCCTACTTCAAGAGGCTGATATTGCCTCTGCATTTCCACTCAATTGTCATTTCTCCTCCTCATTTCTCACTTCCTGGCGTCCTCCACGTGTACGTACACAGGAACAAGGCAAACCCTCCATCAGGGCCGCCGATGTACTACATGATTCTGCATTTCCTAATATTTGGTCCTAAATTCTCAATCCTCCCCATCTGTCCTTTTTGTCCTCTGCACACACACACTCACACACACACACACACACACACACACACACACACACACACACACACACACACACACACACACACACACACACATACTGAAGGTGGAGCGAGTGTGTGTGTGTGTGTGTGTGAGAGAGCCCGAGCCAGGTCGGGCATGGGTGTGTTCCTCACCGATGGCGATGTCAGACCTCTGCAGGGGTGAGCGGTGGTGTGTGAGGCGGAGCTGGCCGGCGGTGAGCAGCAGCACCAGGCGCTCAGGCGCACGCGCCAGCCGGGCCGACAGCAGCAGGGCCTCGCGGTTCCAGGTGCGAAACTGGAAGCGCACGGACAGGCCGTCCATCAGCGGCTCCAGAGGGAGCTGCAGGAAGCTGCCGCTCGCGCTCAGGAAGGTGCTGGACACCAGCTGTGACTCCGAGCACACAAAGGTCACGTTGCCCTGGAACCACGCGCAGGGGGAGAAGAAGAAGAGAACGAAACAAAAGCGGGAAAAGAGAAAAAGGGGGGAAAATGGAGGAGAGGAAAAGAGAGAGAGAAAGACGTTACTGCAGAGCCTAGCGATTCTCCCCTGCAACACAGCCTACCTCCCGCGCAGAGCAGAGTCACGAGAGTCCATGGGTAGCATTTTTCTGAAAAGGGGCGATCAGCATTTTGTGATTTGTTTTCCAACTGAGTCAGCCGAGTGTGTGATTACGATGAATCTTCCCAGTTGTCTTCCCTCTGTTGGAGTTAAAGGTTGTCCCTGAGCTGCTCTCATGCAGAATGCCAGGCATAGTGATGAACATCATTTCAACCAAAAAGGATGAAACTGACACGCAACACAAAGTTTAAACTGAGGTGTGTGTGTGTGTGTGTGTGTGTGTGTGTGTGTGTGTGTGTGTGTGTGTGTGTGTGTGTGTGTGTGTGCATGTGCATGTGCCTGTGTGTGTGTGTGTGTGTGTGTGTGTGTGTGTTTTAGGCTATTGACAATCATACGCTTCCTTTCTTGATATAACAATATGTATAATAATGAGACAATCAGAGACAATTCATTGAACCTCATACACCCAAGCTAATGTTAGATCATTGCAAACATATACTGTACATTTAAAAATATGACAATATGACAATATGACCCCAGAGAGTCTTATTATTCAGCAAACTATAGAAATAGTTCAAATATGAATAAAGTTACTCAAGATTGCAATACAAGTTGAAGTTTCTGACACAGAAGGAGCGAGAAGCCGTGGTTTAAAAATGAGGAACCTGCAATCACACCACTCCAACGAACGAGAATAAAGCAATCATTTTGCAACCTCCCACATCTTTCATTTGAGAATAATACACACAAGAAGTTTACTCCAGCAGAAATTAGATTCATTAGATGAATTGCAATTAGAGCGCACACAAATTGACATGAGGACGTCCTGACCATCTTCATTACACAATTGAATCAACTGTTAGCACACACAATACACACATATATAATTCAATAATAATAGAAAAAGAATAACATGTTATTATTGAATTTTGTGAGGTTAGGCTACAGCTTTGTGTGTATGTCAGCAAGAGAGAAACGGTGCGCAAAACGCATGGTGTCCCGTGGGCTGTTCAGCATCTGCGCTCACGGTGTGGCGGAAAACAATATTTTAATGCTTCAAAAAAGACAAATCACTGTCAAGTCAGCAAATATTGGTGTGTGTGTAGATTAAGCTTATCGTGTCTTGCAAAGCATAAACGAACATGTGTTCTGCCTGAAAACGGGAATCGATGATTTCAAGCGCAAATCTGTCCGGTCTTTCCGGTCTTGAAGAAATGTACATACCCATAAGCTTCGTGAACATAATCAAGGACATTACACAAGAGTTATATGTGGAGGCCAGCTCACTAACCCAATTCAACCGGTACCAAAACCAGCTGTCCATTAATCCACCCTAAATCATTGGTTGAAGTGTCCGGGTGTGTGGAGATGTGTGGAGATCCAGGGGATGAGGGAGTAATCAAAACCATGCTCTCACACACCATGCGTTCCCACGCTGGTCGGGACAGGAGGCAGCAGAAGCAACAGATGGCAGCGATAGGCAGCCCCCCCTTTTTCAAACGTGGCCTCTGTTTGATCATGACAGTAAAGTGTATGCGCGCCATGTAACATACTGCTACCTTGGACACCGATTTAATGTAGCGGGAGAATGGGAAGAACGAGTACGAGAGCTAACTAATGAGAACTCCGCTAGGCTACTTCTAATTGATTAATCACCATTACCCGCCATAATGTAAATACAACTAACAACTGAACTGAATAATAAGACGATGTGCCTTGTGAGAAAATGGATGGGTCTATATAGTCACACACTCGAGCGAGAGACTAGTATACCACATGAGAGGGAGGGATAGGAGTATTACATATAGAATGGATGTATATGCTGAACAGTAATGACCAAGACACGCATGAACTAATCCGAGCTTCACTCCTCCCTCACTTACAAGAAGCAAGGTCCCTCATTCAACATCAGAGAATGGCCGTGTCCTTGTCTTCATGAAAAAGCCCAATGGAAAACTAGACATCGAAACCGCGGGCTTTGGCGCGTGCTCTGATTGGCTCGATTTGAACGACCCGTGCAACTGTGCGAATTTACAGCACAGCTGTGTCGGAAGAACCCAACCAGAAATGCCAGTAGAGGTTAGCGACAAGCTTGTCACGGATCCAACACTCGTAGTGGGGGGCACCATCACACTGGGTGAGACCACACAACACCTTAATGCCCAAAACTCCAGAAAAAGCAAGAATCAATGATGTTCAATCCCGCCTGATTCAGCACTGGACAGCGCCACTCCTACCGGGGAAACTTGCCTCTTTACCCTCCGCTGATCACAGCATCCCACACTCGGCGCTAAGAAATACGGCCCTGTACAAAGTTCAAAATGAAAGCTTGCCGACTGGCTCTGGCCACTAATGCCAACTTGTCCATTAGGTATCCGTCGAAACACGAACCGAAGGGTGGACAAATACACAAACTCAATTCAGGATCCAAAACAAAGGCATCTACACACGTCACACGGGCTAAAAACGGGAACAGAAATACATAGCCTACTAGTACATTCCAAAATGGAACACAATTAAACATTAACATTCTTGCAACATTCCCACAGCACTTTGGGATCACCACATCACACACACACACAGATACCTATACACAAGCTACCTTCTGCACGCTACAGTATGCACAGGTATGAAAAATGTTAGTCGTTATGCGACTTTATTATCAATAATATCAACGATAGATCGACTAGTGACTAGCATGACTCTTATAGTTTCAGGGAATTAGTTGTTTTCACTGAAGAATTCTGTACCCGCTGGTCACTAATTGACAGAGATACATCCTACTTGTTTTAGCATGTTTTAACATTCTAGTTTTAAAGCACTACAAAATCCCAGTTGGCCTAATATCTGAAATGTTTTACATTTGCATTCGAGCTCCACTGTAATGTAGTAGCAGAGGGCGAACACAACAGGCCACTGACAGGAATGACGGCCCCTGTAAAAATCCCATCTAATGTCCCCAGCACTTTTCAAACCAAGCTGATGCCCTTGACTGAATGGCTGCCCCGCTTTCAAGGGACATTACATTGCGGCCCACGATGGCATTGCAGCACTTACCACGAATGAGCGCCGTAACATTTTCAACCACACAACATTTGATAACAATGAAACTGCTCAAAGGGTAAAATGGTTTCCTCTTCTGTTTGAGAACCGTGTTACACCTGACTATGCCATAAATCACCCCCCTAACACCTCTGATATTGTGTTGATTAACAAATCCAACAAAGCAGTCATAATTCTGAAAACTAGCTGCCCCTTTCGATGCTTATATGAACATTTGCTGTGCATCAAAACTGTTTGAATACTGAGAGATCGAGCAGGAGCAAGACGCACGTTTTCTTTGGCCTCGAGCCTTTTATTATGCAGTCTCTGATTATGCCCGCTGAATCTTTCGCGACTCTTGCACTTTACAATCCCAGCCCCCGTGCAATGCCTTAAACACCTGCGTACACATGTCCTCAATCTTCAGTACTGTGGGACACAGACATCAAAGGTGTATGTGTGGCCTACAGTTTTGTGGACGAAAGAAGGCCAATCAACTCCCAAAGCCCTGCTTGGCGTCAGCTACAATTGTTTGTCTCATCACCTGGAAACATAGCTGTCAACTTTACCTCTGCTGTGCATATTATGGTCTGGCTCTTCGCTGCTGTTAGAACCTTTTAAAAAGAGATTTGGTCATAGTGTGATGATATGTATCCTACTTGTCAATCCAAATTAAGAATTCAGATGTGTGGGGTGTGTGTTTGCATGTGCCTCTGTGAATGTTTCTTTTCTCTGAGTGAGTGTGTGTGTGCTTGTGTGAGTGTGTGTGTGTGTGTGTGTGTCTGTGTCTGTGTCTATGTGTGTGTGTGCCTGCTGTTTTTTTTTCTTTCATGCTGGTGACTCCTACACAAACATTTTGACAGGTCCAAGGCCTGTATATTCACACGGGACCATTAAGGATCAGTGGAAAT